>NC_053026.1:514627518-514745392 GCF_003073215.2 Triticum urartu
CTGCTCTGCATCTTCCTCTTCTGTCGTTCCTTCAGTTACTTGTCCAACACCCCAACCCGCCGGTATTGGGATTCCTTGGCTAACCAAATAATCAGCGTAGTTGCATTCCCCCACATCAGCAACTTCCCAGAAATACAAATCACACGAATATTCCCTTTTCTGCACGAATAAAATTGGTAGATCATCAACCAAACTATTAAAAAATCAGCAACTGAAAGCAGCAGAACAACACTTAAACATATTATTACCCCATGATTCGGGCATTTGTAGAAGACTCAGCCAGGGTTGCGGATTGTGGTTGAGACGCGACGGATGACTCTGCATGATTTGCAGCAGTGGCACCACACCATTAGCAGCGGGTTGCGATGAGCAATCGTCTGCGGTGCGTGTGCCGGCGAGGGTGTGATGAGACCCACAGGCGATGGTACGGGTTGTGACTTGGCGCATATCTGGTTGTTGCCTGCTGAAGAGCAGGTGGACGAGTAGCCAGCGGACATGGTTGCTGCGGCCAGAGCTTCTGATGCTAGGAAGAGTAAGTAGAGAAGAGGAGAAGCGAACGTTGGATATGTCAGTTTCATTACTTGCAGAGTAGCATAGCACCATATATAGTCATAGTCTAGGTTGGGATTCGAACCAGCTACAGGAACACGTCTTTCTTTTTTCTAAAACTTGGCAACGTCTCATTACTGGTACACTAGCTTGTTCTGTACGCCTTCCCATTGATTTTCTTTCCCTTTTTTGCGAGGAA
This sequence comes from Triticum urartu, assembly GCF_003073215.2. Lineage (NCBI taxonomy): Eukaryota > Viridiplantae > Streptophyta > Magnoliopsida > Poales > Poaceae > Triticum > Triticum urartu. The sequence continues at coordinate 514,628,267 of NC_053026.1, forward strand.
GGAAGGAGGACAAAATTGAGAGTTCCTGGGACTCCAACCCAACACCTCTCGGTTGAAAACCAAGGGTGCTAGTCACTTATGTGGCGAACGTTCCCTATGAGGAGGACAGCAGACGAACACATTTTCCTCGCAGTTTTCTTCCTATATATAAAAAAAATTTGCTACTTGGTGTCCGCTTAGTCAACAAAACGATTGTGCCAACCTTGACCGTTGGATTTACATTCAACGTCTGTTGCCTTTCTTCAGTCTCTTCTTCCTCGAGCCGCCAAAGCCAAACCAGCACCGGCGGGACCTCCTGCTCCCGCCTCCCACGACTGGTTGTGATCTGCCCCGGCTCCTGTTCGTTCCCATCCGAGGCCTCACTATCGTCCTCCACCTTGGTTCGCTCACCGCGGCGCAGCCCTACGGTGTTGTAAACATGGTCAACAACCGAGAGGAATAAGGAGATGACTGTACATGCTGAGGATGACAGTAGGGACCCAGCAGCGTGCGCATTAATTTTGTTTTTTTGGGACGGAGAAGGGTATCAACTGGGTTGTGCGGGACCCGTGGCCCGTCTATCCTAGGCTTTTATTTCATATGTTTAGCACATGGCCAGCCCAGTTTGTTTTTTTCCTTTCTGAAAATTGCTAGCCAGCTATTTGGTTTTTTGCAGAATAACCAACGTAGGCCTACTTGCTTTTCTACGCCCTGTTGGGCCGGAAATCTTTCAAGACGAGGAGGGATGCATTTTACCTAGAAAATGGGCTATAAGTAATAAGAAATGGGCTTTTATTTCATATGTTTAGCACATGGCCAGCCCAGTTTGTTTTTTTCCTTTCTGAAAATTGCTAGCCAGCTATTTGGTTTTTTACAGAATAACCAACATAGGCCTACTTGCTTTTCTACGCCCTGTTGGGCCGGAAATCTTTCAAGACGAGGAGGGATGCATTTTACCCAGAAAATGGGCTATAAGTAATAAGAAATGGGCTGTAAAATGAAAAGTTACAGCAAACAGACAATTAGTTCCAAAATATTGTTTTCTTTCGGATTTTGATATTTTAAATTTCATTGTTTTTGTGCGGGTAAAATTACATTGAATTTAAATTAAGGTATATTTAGATTTAAAATCAATTTGAATCTGGCTAGAAATTTCGGGCTGTATGTTGTTTGGGACATATTTGGAGGCTGACTTGTGGGTCTACTAGGTTGACGTGTACTTTGGCTTTGTCAACTTAGTCCACAAACGATTCTAGCAGGAGTGACCGTTGGATGTTAATCCAACGGCCGTGCTACTTCTTCAATATCTGATCTTCTTGCTCGAGCCGCCCAAACCAGCTCTGGTGGGACTGCCTGCTCCCGCCTCCCATGGCCGGCTGTGCTGCCGCACAGGCCGCACCACCCCACCGTACTTTATTGCTGGCCAGGCAATTCCTCTACTCACCCACACCTCCTGTTATTTTCCGGCGACGGCAGCCGGACCAGTAAACCCTTGTACTCCCCACCACGTGGGCAACCATTGCCGAGTCTTCCCCGGCTACGTGTCCTTCCCTTCCTAGGCCTCGCCGTCATCCACCGCCATGGTGCTCTTAGCGCAGCCTGGTCAACTTGGTCAACGAACGACATCCATCGGCCGTGGACTGTATGCGCAAAATCATGATTCCTCCACCTAACAGCTGGGACCCACCGGAAGGGCCTCTGTATTTCGCGAAAAAAACGTTCCCCCCGCTGACATGTCGGACCCACCAGCTATATCTTCGCACGCAAGGAAGTGCCTCCTTATTACGCACAAAAAAATGAATACCCCCCTGCTAGCTGGGACCCACCATAGTGGGAGGATGACTTGTGGGCCAACAAAGTTGACGGGGACGGAGGGCTTTGTCAACTTAGTCAATATGAACGATTCTAGCTCCAGTGACCGTACGATGTCCATCCAACGGCCGTAGTGCTTCTTCAACCTCTTGTCTTCTTGCTCCAGCCACCCAAAGCAGCGCCGGTCGTGCCGCATGCTCCTGCCTCCCATGGCCGGCTGTGCTGCCGCGGAGGCCTCACCGCCCCCTACTATTCCCATCGCTGGCCAGGCCCCGCGGCGACGGCAGCCCCACACCGCAGCCGAACCAGTGAACCCTCGTACTCCTCTCCGCGTGGGCTTCCACTGTAGTGTCTTCCCCGGCTCCGCGTCATCCCCTTCCTAGGCCCCGCCGTCGTCCACCGCCGTGGTGCTCTCCGCACGGCGTGGTCAACGTGGTCAAGGAACGACTTCCATCGGAAGAGTACTGTACGTGGAGAGGCTGACAGCTGGGTCCACGGCCACAGCCCAGTTTTTTTGTGATTTGCCAAGTCGCTTTGTCAGGCCTGCTGGGCTGTAAATCTTTCAAGACGAGAAGAGCTTTCATTCGGCTGGCCGAGAAAATGGCCCATCAGTAATGAGAAATGGGTTGTACATTTTTAAAACACATCAACCCGGCAATTAGTTTCAAATATCTTTTTTTTCGTTTCAAGATTTTCAATTACATTAATTTTTATGCATGGAGAATTTGTTAGATTTTATATTGATATACATTTATTTTTAAAATTAGTTTGAATGTGAGTCGAAATTTTGGGATTAAAAACAGTTCGGACCGCACCGAAATATACAAAATTTCGTATAATTTTTTAACCGTGGCCACAATTTGGGCTATAATGCTAACAAAAAGAATATGGGCTCGAAAAAACCTTAAGAATTAGCAAATGGGCGGAAAATTATTAGAAATAATGGCAGATGGGCTGTATGCTGTTTTCCACAGATTTGAGGCTTTCCTAAAAAAAGGTTGACGCATAAGCAGTGACTATTGGATGTCCATCCAACGGCCGTCGTGCTTCTTCAATCTCTGTTCTTCCTGCTCCAGCTGCTCAAACAAGCGCCGATGGGACTGCCTGCTCCCTCCTCCTCGCGGCCGGCTATGCTGCCGCGCAGGCCTCACCGCCCCACCATACTCCCATCGCTGGCCTAGTCATCCCTCTACTTACACACACCTGCTGTTATTCTCCGGTGACGGCAGATGAACCAGTAAACCCTCGTACAGTCGTACTCCCCTCCGTGTGGGAAACAACTGCCGAGTCTTCCTGCCTCCGTGTCGTTCCCTTCCTAAGCCTCACCGTCGTCCACCGCCCTGGTGCTCTCGGCGCGGCCTGGTCAACATGGTCAACGACCGACATGCATCTAAAGTGGACTGTACATGGAGAGGTCGACAGCTGGGTCCACGGCCGCACGCAAGGAAATGCCTCCTTATTACGCGCAAAATAATGATTCCTCCACCTGACATCAGGGACCCACTGAAAGGGCCTCTGTATTTCACGAAGAAAACGTTACCGCCGCTGATCGCTCGAACCCACCAGCTATATCTTCGCACGCAAGGAAGTGCCTCCTTATTACGCACATAAAAATGAATACTCCCCCTGTTAGCTGGGACCTAGTATAGTGGCAGGCTGACTTGTGGGCCTACTAAGTTGACGGGGATGGAGGGCTTTGTCAACTTAGTCAATATGCACGATTCTAGCTCAAGTGACCGTACAATGTCCATCTAATGGCCGTAGTGCTTCTTCAACCTCTGGTCTTCTTGCTCCAGCCACCCAAACCAGCGCCAGTCGTGCCTCGTGCTCCTGCCTCCCGTGGCCGGCTGCGATGCGGCGGAGGCCCTCATACTCCTCTACGCGTGGGCATCCACTACCGCGTCTTCCCCGGATCCGCGTCGTCCCCTTCCTAGGCCTCGTCGTCGTCCACCGCCCTGGTGCTCTCGGCGCGGCATGGTCAACGTGGTCAAGGAACGGCTTCCATCGGACGTGGACTGTACATGGAGAGGCTGACAGCTGGGTCCACGGCCGCAACAAGGAAGGGCCTCCTTATTATGTGCAAAATAATTATTTCTCCACCTGACAGCGGGGACCCACCGGACGGGCCATCGTATTTCGCCTCCCTGACTGCTGGGACCCACCAGCTACATCTTCACATGCAAGGAAGTGCCTGACAGTCTGGACCCACCTGGTCGAAGCGTACGTAGCGTTGTCATTCTGGTCGCGAACGTGTATGTACATATATACTGGTGGATGTAGAGGCGCGCACGTGTCGTAGTAGAGGCGGCCAGGGTGCAAGAAAGAAAATACGGCCACGTATGTGTACATACGGGCAGGGTCTCGAACGCCTACTCGCGCATACGTACGGTGAGGGCTCGTTGACATGGCTGGGTCAGAACGGAGAAACAGCGTCGTCGTCGTGTTCATGGGGAGGCAACGGAATGCGTCGTGTTCATGGGGAGGCAACGAAATGCGTCGTGTCCATGGGGAGGCAACGAAACGCGTGGGAGCCAACCGGCCGGGTCGGAACGGTATGCATGGTCGTGTTCATCGGGAGGGCTTTTACGGAACAGGCGATGGAAATGAGGCCTGGCGTACCGCACAACGGAGGAAATGGACCTCCTACGTTCGGAAAGGGGTCCTGTTGATCGGGAGGGGTCTGGCGTACCGCAAAACGGAGGAAACAGACCTCCTACAGTCGAAACGGGGGTCCTGTTGATCGGGGGGTGTGGCGTACCGCAAAACGGACGAAACGGACTTGAGTTGGAGCGCTATGGTCGAAACGGGTGTCCTGTTCATCGGGAGGGGTGTGGCGTACCGCAAAACAGGACTCCACAGGATACTGTTCATCTCCACCGTCGACCCCCTCTAGCCTCCACGAGCTATTGTTCATCCACCATCGACCTCCTCCAGCCTCCACCTGCGACTGTTCATCCAGCCTCCACCGCGCGCTACTCCACCGGCTACTGTTCAACCAGCCCTCTCCACGGCCACGGGCTCCTATTCAACCACCCCTCCACGGGCTACTGTTCATCCTGCCCTCCACCGTCTACTATTCATCCTGCCTTCCACGGGGTTGTCCTGTTCATCCAGCCCTCCACGGGGTCCTGTTCATCCATCCCCAACCGGATCGATCGATCGGGGTCCTGTTCATCCAGAGGCAACACCACGGGGTCCTGTTCATCCACCCCCACCGGGAACTTTTCATCCAACCCCCCCCACGCAACGCTTGCTGTTCATCTAGAGGCAGCATTGATCGGCTTCAGTTAGCAGCAGTAGCGAAGGAATCGCTTGATCGGGTTTAGTTAACAGCCATCGATCGATCGCTCGGGTTCAGTAACGCGTAGCCTGTAGTGCAATCGCTCGGGTTCCGTTAGAGCCCAACGCCTCGCTCGGGTTCAGTTAGAGCCCACGCCTCGCACACACGCGCGTATGTGTATGAGAGAAACGCGCTTCGCTCGGCCCCCGACCTCCCACCGTAACCGGAACTCCCCGAAATTTTCCTCCCTTGCGCTTCTACCACGGTTTTTCCCGTCATGGACGGCCCAGAGAATGTCATGCAGCTGCGTCTCTGGCCCGCCCAGGATGAAAAGCCCATTTTCTGTCATGATTTTTTGTCATAGAAGTAGGAGCCCACCACATCTATGATGATACCGGGTTTTGTCACAGTTATCGTCATAGAAGTGTCATATGTATGACAAAAAAATCGTTCGGCCCAAAATGTCACGGATGTGTCTTTTTTTGTAGTGTTATGGCTATTCTCTCTTATTTTACAAGGTTTACATAAGGAGGGAGAATGCCGGCAGCTGGAAAAGGAGCAAATATTAGAGACCTATTCTGCACAACTCCAAAAGTCCCGAAACTCCACGGAATACCTTATAATGAATAATGAAAAATCCTCGCCAAAGATGAAGACCAGGGGACCCACACCCTTTCCACGAGGGTGGGGGCGCCCCCCCTAGGGCGTGCCCCTACCTCGTGGGCCCCCTAGTGGCTCTCCGATGACCATCTTCTCCTATATGAAGTCTTTCGTCGAGAAAAAAATCATAAGCAACCTTTTGGGATGAAACTCCGCCGCCACGAGGCGGAACCTTGGCGGATCCAATCTAGAGCTCCGGCAGAGCTGTTCTGCCGGGGAAACTTCCCTCCCGGAGGGGGAAATCATCGCCATCGTCATCACCAACGCTCCTCTCATCGGGAGAGGGCAATCTCCATCAACATCTTCATCAGCACCATCTCATCTCAAAACCCTAGTTCATCTTTTGTATCCAATTCTTGTCTCCAAGTCCGGGATTGGTGCTAGTAGGTTGCTAGTAGTGTTAATTACTCCTTGTAGTTGATGCTAGTTGGTTTAATTAGTGGAAGATCATACGTTCAGATCCTTTATGCATATTATTACCCCTCTGATTATGAACATGAATATGCTTTGTGAGTAGTTACATTTGTTCCTGAGGACAAGGGAGAAGTCTTGCTATTAGTAGTCATGTGAATTTGGTATTCGTTTGATATTTTGATGAGATGTATGTTGTCTAGTCTCTAGTGGTGTTACGTGAACATCGACTACATAACACTTGACCATTATTTGGGCCTAGAGGAAGGCATTGGGAAGTAATAAGTAGATGATGGGTTGCTAGAGTGACAGAAGCTTAAACCCTAGTTTATGCGTTGCTTCGTAAGGGGCTTATTTGGATCCATATGTTTCATGCTATGGTTAGGTTTACCTTAATACTTTTGTTGTAGTTGCGGATGCTTGCAATAGAGGTTAATCATAAGTGGGATGCTAGTTCAAGTAAGAACAGCACCCAAGAACCAGTCCACCCACATGTCAAATTATCAAAGTACCGAACGCGAATCATATGAACGTGATGAAAACTAGCTTGACGATATTCCCATGTGTCCTCGGGAGCGCTTTTCCTTATATAAGACTTTGTCAAGGCTTGTCCTTTGCTACAAAAAGGATTGGGCCACCTTGCTGAACTTTATTTACTTTTGTTACTTGTTGCTCGTTACAAATTATCTTATCACAAAACTATCTGTTACCACTTATTTCAGTACTTGCAGAGAATATCTTGCTGAAAACCGCTTATCATTTCCTTCTGCTCCTCGTTGGGTTCGACACTCTTACTTATCGAAAGGACTACGATAGATCCCCTATACTTGTGGGTCATCAAGACTCTTTTCTGGTGCTGTTGCCGGGGAGTAAAGCGCCTTTGGTAGGTGGAATTTGGTAAGGAAAAATTTATATAGTGTGCTGAAATTTACTGTCACTTGTTACTATGGAAAGTAATCCTCTGAGGGGCTTGTTCGGGGTATCTTCACCCCAACCAGTAGAGCAAAGAGTTGCTCCTCAACCTACTGAACCTATTGAAAATGAAATTCCTTATGAGTATCCTTCAGGTATAATAGAAAAACTGCTAGCTAATCCTTTTACAGGAGATGGAACAAAGCATCCTGATGAACACCTAATATATGTGGATGAAGTTTGTGGATTATTTAAGCTTGCAGGTAGACCCGATGATGTTGCTAAGAGGAAGGTCTTCCCTTTATCTTTGAAGGGATACGCATTGGTATGGTATAGGCTATGTGATGATACGAGATCATGGAACTATAGAAGATTCAAATTGGAATTTCATCAAAAGTATTACCCTATGCATCTTGTTCATTGTGATCGCAATTATATATATAATTTTTGGCCTCCCGAAGGAGAAAGCATCGCTCAAGCTTGGGGGAGGCTTAAATCAATGTTATATTCATGCCCCAATCATGAGTTTCCAAGAGAAACAATTCTTCAAAAAAATTATGCTCGACTTTCTGAAAATAATCGCACCATGCTCGATACTTCTTGTGCTGGCTCTTTTATGATGAAGACTATTGGATGTAGATGGGATTTATTGGATAGAATTAAACACAACTCTGAAGATTGGGACCTCGACAATGGTAAGGAGTTAGGTATGACACCTAAGTTTGATTGTGTTAAATCTTTTATGGATACCGATATTTTCCGTAAGTTTGGCACTAAATATGGACTTGATTCTAAGATAGTAGCTTCTTTCTGTGAATCTTTTGCTACTTATGTTTATCTCCCTAAGGAGAAGTGGTTTAAATATCATCCTCCCATAGAAGTAAAAGTAGATGCACCTATTAAAGTTGAAGAAAATACTATTACTTATAATGATCCTATTGTTCCTACTTCTTATGTTGAGAAACCACCTTTCCCTATTAGAATAAATGATCATGCTAAAGCTTCAACTATGGTTCGAAAAAGCAATACTCCCTCCATTCCTTGATATAAGGTGTATAGATTTTTTAGAAAAAGTTCGAAATATAAGGTGTCTTGCGTTGCACCACTCGTTTGAATAATTTTTTAGGGATTTGATTACATTTACTTATATTAGTCAAACTCCTCTATTTTCTCATGTAAATTAGTTAGGTGTAATCTCGCGCAAAACTTGTGAAATTTTCACTCCACGTGCGTTCTTTAATTTTCGTGCCAAAAACTATACACCCTATATTTAGTAATGGAGGGAGTATTAAAACTGTACACCTCCTGAACAAGTTAAAGTAGAACCTAATATTGCTATTGTTAAAGAGCTCTTGTCTGATAATATTGATGGGCATGTTATTCAGTTCTGCGGTGAAACTGCTAGAATTGCTAAACCTTGTGCTAAAGATAAACATAGCTGTGGTAGGCGTGCTTGTTATTTCTGTTAAAATAGGAGAACATTGTTATCATGGCTTATGTGATATGGGTGCTAGTGCTAGTGCTAGTGTTGTACCTTATGACTTGTATAAAGAAATCAAGCATGAAATTGCACCTACTGAGTTAGAAGATATTGATGTCACAATTAAACTTGCTAATACAGATACTATTTTAGCAGTGGGAATTGTTAGAGATGTTGAAGTCTTATGCGGGAAAACTAAATATCCTACTGATTTTCTTGTTCTTAGTTCTCCACAAGATAGCTTTTGTCCCATTATATTTGGTAGACCCTTCTTGAACACTGTTAATGCTAAGATAGACTGCGAAAAGAATGTTGTTACTATTGGCTTGGATGATATGACTCATGAATTTAAGTTCTCTAAATTTAGTAAACAACACTATGAAGAAGAATTGCCTAGTAAGGATGAAATTATTGGTCTTGCTTCTATTGCCGTACCTCCTAGTGATCCTTTAGAACAATATTTGCTAGACCATGAGAATGATATGTTTATGAATGAATCAAGGGAAATAGATGAAGTATTCTTTAAACAGGACCCTATTCTGAAACACAATTTTCCTGTTGAAATCCTAGGGGATCCCCCTCCACCTAAGGGTGATACCGTGTTTGAGCTTAAGTCGTTGCCTGATAATCTTAAATATGCTTATCTTGACGAAAAGAAGATATATCATGTTATTATTAGTGCTAACCTTTCAGAGCATGATGAAGAAAGATTATTGAAAACTCTGAAGAAGCACCGTGCTGCTATTGGATATACTCTTGATGATCTTAAGGGCATTAGTCCCACTCTATGTCAACATAAAATAAATTTGGAAGCATATGCCAAACCAGTTCGTGATCCTCAGTTACGTCTAAATCCTAAAATGAAAGAAGTGGTAAGAAAAGAAATACTAAAGCTTCTGGAGGCAGGTATAATTTATCCCGTTTGTCGGTGTCAAAACCGGCGGATCTCGGGTAGGGGGTCCCGAACTGTGCGTCTAGGCTGGTTGGTAACAGGAGGCGAGGGACATGAAGTTTTACCCAGGTTCGGGCCCTCTTGATGGAGGTAAAACCCTATGTCCTGCTTGATTAATATTCATGATATGGGTAGTACAAGAGTAGATCTACCATGAGATCGGAGAGGCTAAACCCTAGAAGCTAGCCTATGGTATGATTGTTGTTCTGTATGTTGTCCTACAGACTAAAACCCTTCGGTTTATATAAACACCGGAGAGGGTTAGGGTTACACAAAGTCGGTTACAATGGTAGGAGAGCCACATATCTATATCGCCAAGCTTGCCTTCCACGCCAAGGAAAGTCCCTCCCGGACATGGAACGAAGTCTTCAATCTTGTATCGTCATAGTCCAGGAGTCCGGCTGAAGGTATAGTCCGGCCATCCGTACACCCCCTAATCCAGGACTCCCTCAGTAGCCCCTGAACCAGGCTTCAATGACGACGAGTCCGACGCGCAGATTGTCTTCGACATTGCAAGGCGGGTTCCTCCTCCAAGTACTTCCTAGAAGATTTTGAACACAAAGATAGTGTCCGGCTCTGCAAAATAAGTTTCCACATATTGCCATATTGGGAATAATATTTACACAAATCTAATCTGCTGACGTATTCCGTAGTGTGACATCGCACCATGGCCAAGCCTTTATTCGAATCGTTTTATTATCCCACCTCAGCGTGTCATGCGAGGCGGTTTCCTTGGCACGTCTTGTTAAAGCAGAGATCGTCTCCCCTTATTCCGGGATTCTCATCGATAGGGGCGTGGGTAACCCAACCGCTTCTAGGACTCCTAGACTATAGGCAAGTCCAAACGGCCATGGAGAGGACGCTTGATATTCACCCTCTTTATAAAGGGACAAGGCTTTTATTTTTCCCTCCCGTGCTCAATCGAATCCTTCCCCCACCTCAAGCTCAAACACCCAAAGTTTAGGTCAGGTGCTCCGAACCTTCAATCATGTCCAGATCTAGCCTTCAAGGCCGATGGATGCCTTCCTCCGACACGAAAGAAGACATCAAAAAGTTGAGGGAGGCTAGATATCTGACCGCCGAGGTTTCGCATCGGCTGCCTGCTCGAGGGCAGGCCGTCCCCTCCTGCGAACCCAACGAGAACGTCGTGTTCGTCTCCCACTTCCTCCGAGGTCTAGTCCTTGCTCTAGATCCTTTCGTCAGGGGTTTGATGTTTTATTACGGGCTAGATTTCCATGATCTAGCTCCAGACTCCTTTCTTCATATCACGACATTTATTTTCATGTGTGAGGCCTTCCTCCGGGTTACCCCTCACTTTGGCCTGTGGCTCAAGACCTTTGAAGTAAAGCCGAAGATGATCGAGGGGCAACATGCAGCGTGCGGAGGTGCCTCAATATGCAAGATGACGGGAGCTCCATGGCCCAAAGGTTCCATTCCAGAGGTGCCTGAATTGTGGCAACAGGAGTGGTTCTACATCACGGCTCCTAGAAGTGCCAAGTGGGCGGCCGCTCCTGTTTTCCGCTCAGGCCCTCCCCCACAACTGATGTCATGGATCAGCAGAGGTCTGAGCTGGGGTCCAGCCAAGGATGTGCCTATAGTGCAAAGCCGCATTTGAGATCTCTTCAATGGAGATTTTAGTTTGGTTGCGGTAATACAAGTTATGCTGGTTCGTCAAGTCCAGCCTTGCAAACGCCGGCCCCTTCGCTTGTGGGAGTTCAATCTCGAGGGACCGCGTGTCATTCAAAATTTCCTCGGCCTGACACACGAGGAGATGTACAAGTCATTCTTCGGACCACAGGTAGAGTGTTCGGAAATCACCGAGGACGTGGGCCTGAGGAGTAACCGCGCCGCCGAACAGGTAAGGAATCTTCCGGCCGAACATACTATCTCTCATTTGTTACGAAGTTATTTCTGAGAGTTCGCTTTTTGACCAGGACTGGCTAACAAAGGCGAAGTTGATTCGGTGTTCGGCCCCCCTCCCTGAGGGTTTGGACAATCCGGTATTGGAAAAGATGCTCCAGGTCGCACCTTGCCCGGAGCCCTTGAAGGAAGATACTGGGGAGGATAATACGGGCGGACGCGGGCCCCAACGCTGCCCATTCTAACCGAGGGAGCGAGCGTCTCCATGAAGGAAGACGAACGGAGGAGGAAAAGGACTGCGCCCGGGGATTCGGAAGCCGAAGCTTCCAAACTGGAGAAGAAGTCTCCCACAGAGGGTCCTACCTTGGGGGGTGCTTTTGCCGCACAAAGTCCGTGGGGGGATCAATTCTCCAGCGAGTCGTAAGTGACCCGAAATACTTTAATAGTACAGGTATGCCATCTTTTTCTTCTAAGAAAATAACCACCGCATATATCTTTGCAGTTCGGGCCTTAGCCCCTCTTCGGGGGATCTTCTTCCAGAGATGATGGAGAGCGAAACGCCTCCTCCGGACTCCTCCGCTCCGGAAGCGGGCGACCCCGAAGTGTCGTTGCGGAGGGCCTCTCCGAGTCCGGTGAGGCCAGAAGATAATCCCATTGACCCCCGAAGCTCCTAGTGTCTGGCTCCCGAAGAGAGCAGACAAAAGAGTCCGGCACCGTCTGGTGCGTGATCGGATGTTCTGAGGGAGTTGGTGGGGCGAGCGGCCATCTCAGATGAACACCGTATGCTGATGAATACGGTGATGGATAGGATCTTGTCCGCCGAAAGCGGATTGCATGAAGCTTTTATTAGTCTACTAACAGGCTTTGAGGTACGTAAATAATGTATTATAGTCCTGCACATGCTAGCTATGCTCTGTGTAGATAGTAGCCCCTCAGACTCTTGTTGTTGTCGGAAACGACGACGAACAGAGGATCATATTCCCAGGTAATAACCATACTGCCTCTATGTGCAGGTGATGGAAGCTTCGGTGGCTAGCCGGACTAGCGAGTTTGCCCATTTAAAACGGCAGTTGGATGCGGCAGACGCCGACATCGAGCTTGTTAACAAAAGGCATGACGAGGCACAGGGTAAGTGTCATTATCTGGTAAACGCCTCATAGTAAGAGCAGCATGATGCCAGTATCTTTAATATGTTGTGACTGCAGATGGAGCTGCCACTGTTGAAGCCTTGCGGGCAGAACTTGCCCGAGCCAAGGAACAAGCAAGGTTTGGTAATGCGGCTGCTTTGAAGGCGGCCGAAGAGTTGAAAGCCGAGAAGGCCATGCATGGAGAGATCCGAGATAAGATGGCCAAGATGACCATAGAAATAAAAGCTGCCGCCGACCGTTGCTGGGTTCTTGAAAAGGAAAACCTAGAGAAGGCATCGGACCTTGAGAAGGCTGCTCTGATGAGAAAAGACATCCGCTCTGCTATGAGGGCGAAGAAGGAGGAGCTGTGAGAAGCCGGGGATATTGTAGCTGGGATATCCTTTATGTTGCGGAGGAAGTTCGGAGATCCACGGTATGCCCCTCTGGATCGGCTGTGGAGTTCGGAGGATGTGTATATGGATTTGGCGGCGAGCGCTGCCGATGCGGCCAAGTACTTCCAAGGTCAGACGGACCGTGAAGTGGACCAGCTGTTTTGGACACAATTCCATTCTCCCGAGTGTCCGCTTTCATTGACTGGCCAATTAGCCAAATGGGCCGAACTGAATAGGTTGTCTGGACTCGCCATGAGGTCTGTTGTGGATCAGCTATGGCCGGAAAGGCCAAAACCGAACAGCTATTTCAGCTTGGTGCAGCAGTTCCTTGACGTGGTGCCGCACATTAATGCGATGAAGAGGTCGGCGTGCATAGAGGGCTCATGGATGGCCTTTGCCCGTGTTAAAGCATACTGGGCGGAGATGGATGCTACCACTGTTGCAGCGCGGGATTCGGCCATAGGCCGAATGGCTGCTGAGCACTACTTTGAAGAAGTTCTTGAGGGTGCTCGTTTGATAGAGACCCAGTGCTCAAAAAATATTATGTTTGAGTGATATGTAATCTCATTGTAAGAGAAATGCTTTTATAAATTTTTATAAGGCTATTTTTATACTTTTGCCTGAAAGTAATATGATGCCTCCTGGGCGGCCGTTTATGTATACATGTGTATAACCTGAAAGATTGCAGCCGTCGGCTTCAACCCCCACGCATATAATGCGGAGGTTCTCGCAAAAAACACGCGTTCACACTTAACCCAACGTCTTGGTCCTATTAAGGAGGTGATAGCGGAGCGAGCGAGGCTGCCGGACTATAATGCTTTAACACTTTCACTTAGCCATAGGAGTTTGACAGTGGGGCTACTAGATAGCCCTGGTGGCTCCGCACTCTCCCGATCCCGGGGTGCATACATGCCTGGCCGGAAAATGGCCCTTCGTTAAGGCGGAGGAATTCTAACATTCCAATAGGTCATCGACTGGTTGACCAGTCTCACGCTATATCATGACAGTCAGTTTTCGGCTTTCTCTACCGAGGTGCTCGTCCGGATGAACCAGGGCACAATCGCAGTAGTTCTCCTGGTGCTACCTTAGCTGGTAAAGCGGAACGTAAGGCACCAAAACACAGGAGCCGGGCAAACCCAACATTTGACCAAAGATAATGATTCGGAGCTGATGCATATAGGGCCAAACTCGCGACGCCGAACACTCCCTAAGATATTCGGTCTTTGTGGTATAAACCGGGCCTAAACAATGGCCTTTGTAAGAAGCCCCTTGTGTCCAGGTACATGCATTGTTCTGGCGTGGCCACATGCCAAGACGTCAGCATCCTTCTCAACGGTGGATATTTATCAACAAGAGACAGTAAAAAAGGTTTACAAATGGTCTTAATCTAAAAAGAATCCTTGGAGCGGGTCCCTGCTGCACGTCTGCGCCTGTGTCTCCATTGTGCCGCATCCTGGATGGGTGTAGCACGATGATCGTCTGTAAAAGAGAGGAATTTAGGTGAAAAAGTTGTTGTGTAAAAAGATTGTTTTTAAAGAAACCATGTATAATTCAAGAAAAAATTGCCACTTGTCTGCGCGCGTTGAGCCCCTTGTATTGACAAATAGGGGTGTGACCATTTATTCGGTATAAATAGCGGCGCCGGACTTGATTAGTTGTGTCTGAGGTCTTGACGACCTATTGGATGCTTTCGCTGGTTCGGGCGCCTTTAGTGTGCGGCTGCCAAGGCAGTCGCACTCTCTTCGGCGCGCAAAGATCGCTTGATATTTCCTTTCACTGAAATGATGCCACGTGGACCGGGCATCTTGAGTGTGAGGGAGGCGTAGTGTGGTATTGCATTAAAGCGAGCGAAAGCTCCGCGTCCGAGCACTGCTTGATAGCCACTTTGGAACGGAGCGATGTGGAAGGTTAAATGCTTGCGACGGAAGTTATCGGGGGAGCCGAATATAACTTGTAGTAGGAGGGAGCCCGTACAATGAGCCCCTGGACCTGGCGTCACTCCTTTAAAGGTAGTATTGCTATGGTGAATTTTTGTTGGGTCTAACCCCATCCCGCGGATTGTATCCTGATATATTAGGTTTAGATTGCTGCCACCGTCCATCAAGACTCGTGTGAAGTGATATCCGCCAATTACTGGGTCTAATACCAGGGCAGCCCATCCTATGCATCGGATACTTGCTGAGTAATCGCGATGGTCAAAAGTGATCGGTTGAGACGACCAGTGGCAGGACTTCGCGGTGAGAGGCACTTGGGTATATTTTCCTGGGAGTGCCGCGTTGTTTTTTCCCTTGATCACGTGTAACACGTTTACTGTTTTGACTTCTGGTGGAAATTTCTTTTGTTCCCCAGTGTCTTGCTTGGAAGGCTCGTCCTCGTCTTCACTTGGTGTATCCTCCCCCTTTTGTACGGCGTTGAGCTTGCCAGACTGCTTGAAGACCCAACATTCTCTGTGGGTATGATTAGCAGGTTTACCAGGGGTACTATGGATCTGACATACTTGGTCCAGAATTTTGTTGAGGCTGGACAGTTCATCCCTGGTGCCTTTAGAGGGCGGCTTTTGCTGACCTGGCCGAGAGCTTTTGAATCCGGCGTTTACTGTCGTGCCCTTCGTGTTATCTTCTTTATTCTGGCGTTTGCTATTGCTGTTGCGTCGTGATTTCCCGTTTCCATCTCTAACTTCAGATGTACTGGGGTCGCTGGTACTGCATCTGGCTAGCCAGCTGTCCTCACCCGCGCAAAAGCAGGTCATGAGGCTTGTTAATGCAGCCATCGTTCTCGGCTTATTTTGGCCGAGGTGTCTGGCGAGCCATTCGTCACGGACGCTATGCTTAAAAGCTGCCAAGGCTTCGGCGTCCGGACAGTCGACAATCTGGTTCTTTTTAGTAAGAAACATGTTCCAAAGCTTTCGGGCTGACTTTTCGGGCTGTTGAGTTATATGACTCAAATCGTCCGCATCCGGAGGTCGGACATAAGTCCCTTGAAAATTTGCCTGAAAGGCGTCTTCGATCTCTTCCCAACTTCCAATGGAGCTTTCGGGGAGGCCTTTAAGCCAGTGATGAGCTGGCCCTTTGAGCTTGAGGGGTAAGTACTTGATGACGTGGAGATCATCTCCTCGAGCCATATGGATATGAAGGATGTAGTCCTCAATCCAGACCCCAGGGTCTGTTGTTCCGTCGTATGTCTCTATGTTTACGGGTTTGAATCCCTCTGGAAATTCATGGTCCAGCACCTCATCGATGAAACATAGGGGGTGTGCGGCACCCCTATAGCTGGGTGTACCGCGTTGTTCGGATGTTTGTTGTGTTGCATTGTATGCTGGGGCACGCTTGCGTGGTCCATAGATGGATCTTGTTGCGCCGTCCTTTGGGTGCGAGCCCTCGCATGGGTCGCGTGTTGTATTGTGAGTGGCGTTGTATGCCGCTCTGTGTTGGCAGAGGGGTCGTCTATCCGGCCAGGTGGCTGCTTTGATATTTGGTTGTGGGGGGTCTGAGGCCTCCTCATCGAATTCAGGTAGCAGCTTCCGCTTTGGGTAGCTCTTGGAGGGGCGATTGTCGCCGTACCTCGCTGCTGTGTTGAGTATTTTACTCCATCTAATTTGGAGTGTGTCTTGCGCAGCCTTGAGCCTTTGCTTCTGCTTTTTAAGACTCCTCGCGGTGGCAACAAGCCTTTTACGGGCATTCTAATGCTCCGGGTGCCTGTCCGGCGTTATGTCGTCCGGACTATTATCCTTGATAGAATTTGTTTGTTTAGTTTGATTATCCGGATTGCCGTTGTCCGGCAGCGGTTCGCCCTGCTCCAGCGCTGGGTCTGTGTGATCGTTATTTCTGTCGAGGCGGGATTTGGGGCGGCGCTTGCGTCGCTGCTTTGACTGCTTCTCGAGGGAACAAGCCTTCGGTGCGTCCTTCCGCTCCTCGTCGTCATCTTTTGGTGAGTCCACCATGTATACGTCATATGATGAGGTGGGCGTCCCGCGCCCTGTGGGCGGTGGTTCTTCTTCGCCTCCCGCATCGTCGTCCATATCATCGATGTTTTCAGAGTCGAAGTCGAGCATGTCGCTTAAATCGTCGACAGTGGCTACAAAGTGGGTGGTGGGTGGGCGTCGAATTTCTTCCTCTTCCGCATCCCAATCATGCTGGCCATGATCCGGGCAGGGCTCTCTTGACAAAGTGAGAGACTTTAGTGATTTCATAATATCGCCAAAGGGCGAGTGCTGAAAGATGTCCGCGGCGTTAAACTCCATGATCGGCACGCAATCGGATTCGATTGGCAGGGGCGTGGAAGGTTCGGAGTCCGGGGAGGAGTCCGGCTCCTTGGAGTCATGAGTCTCGCGGAGTGCGGGGCTGGTGTTCAGCTTGATCGTCGTTGGGATCGCAGCCCCCGAGGCGGCGTCCAACCACCCATCCTCGATCTACGCAGTTGGCTCCGAATTAAGGGTCGAAGCCGATGCGGGTGCGGCCTCCAGGGCACTGTTCGGCGGGAGAGCTAGATCATGCCCGTCGTGACAGTGTGGCGCGCTCGGCAGTGGCTCGACTCCGTCGAAGATCAAGTCCCCGCGGATGTCAGCCGTGTAGTTTAAACTTCCAAACCTGATCTGACGGCCAGGGGCATAGCTTTCGATCTGCTCCAGATGGCCAAGCAAATTAGCCCGCAGTGCAAAGCCGCCGAAGACAGAGATCTGTCCAGGGAGACAAGTTTCACCCTGGACCACATCACTATCGATGATAGTAGGAGCCATCAAGCCTGACGGCAACGACACAAAGGAACTCTCAATGAAAGCACCAATGTCGGTGTCAAAACCGGCGGATCTTGGGTAGGGGGTCCCGAACTGTGCGTCTAGGCTGGATGATAACAGGAGGCAAGGGACACGAAGTTTTACCCAGGTTCGGGCCCTCTTGATGGAGGTAAAACCCTACGTCCTGCTTGATTAATATTGATGATATGGGTAGTATAAGAGTAGATCTACCACGAGATCGGAGAGGCTAAACCCTAGAAGCTAGCCTATGGTATGATTGTTGTTCTGTATGTTGTCCGACGGACTAAAACCCTCCGATTAATATAAACATCGGAGAGGGTTAGGGTTACACAAAGTCGGTTACAATGGTAGGAGATCCACATATCCGTATCGCCAAGCTTGCCTTCCACGCCAAGGAAAGTCCCTCCCAGACATGGGACGAAGTCTTCAATCTTGTATCTTCATAGTCCAGGAGTCCGGCTGAAGGTATAGTCCGGCCATCCGGACACCCCCTAATCCAGGACTCCCTCACCGTTGCTGATAGTCAGTGGGTAAGTCCTGTTCATTGTGTCCCTAAGAAGGGAGGTATTACTGTTTTTCCTAATGATAAAGATGAATTGATTCCACAAAGAATTATTACAGGTTATAGGATGGTAATTGAATTCCGCAAATTAAATAAGGCTACTAAGATAGATCATTACCCATTACCTTTTATCGATCAAATGCTAGAAATATTATGCAAACATACACATTACTGCTTTCTAGATGGTTATTCTGGTTTCTCTCAAATACCTGTGTCGGCTAAAGATCAATCGAAGACTACTTTTACATGCCCTTTTGGTACTTTTGCTTATAGACGTATGCCTTTTGGTACTTTCAAAGATGCATGACGGCTATATTCTCTGACTTTTGTGAAAAGATTTGTGAGGTTTTCATGGATGACTTTTCGTCTACGGATCTTCATTTGATGATTGCTTGAGCAATCCTGATCGAGTTTTGCAGAGATATGAAGAAACTAATATTGTCTTGAATTGGGAATAATGCCACTTTATGGTTAATGAGGGTATTGTCTTGGGGCATAATGTTTCTGAAAGAGGTATTGAAGTTGATAAAGCCAAGGTTGATGATATTGAAAAGATGCCATGTCCCAAGGACATCAAAGGTATAAGAAGTTTCCTTGGTCACGCCGGATTTTATAGGAGGTTCATTAAGGACTTCTCAAAAATTTCTCGGCCTCTGACTAATTTATTACAAAAAGGTATACCACTTGTCTTTGATGATGATTGTGTAGAAGCATTTGAAATACTTAAGAAAGCATTAGTCTCTGCACCTATTGTTCAGCCACCTGATTGGAATTTACCCTTTGAAATTATGTGTGATGCTAGCGATTATGCTGTAGGTGCAGTTCTAGGGCAAAGAGTTGATAAGAAATTAAATTTTATCCATTATGCTAGTAAGACTCTAGACAATGCTCAAATAAGTAATGCTACTACTGAAAAAGACCTTTTAGCAGTTGTATTTGCTTGTGATAAGTTCAGACCTTATATTGTTGATTCTAAAGTAATTATCCACACTGATCATGCTGCTATTAAATATCTTATGGAGAAGAAAGATGCTAAACCTAGACTTATTAGATGGGTTCTCGTGCTACAAGAATTTGATTTGCATATTGTTGATAGAAAAGGAGCTGAGAACCCCGTTGCAGACAACTTATCTAGGTTAGAGAATGTTCTTGATGACCCACTACCTATTGATGATAGCTTTCCTGATGAACAATTAAATGTCATAAGCACTTCTCGTAGTACCCCTTGGTATGCTGATTATGCTAATTACATAGTTGCTAAATTTATACCACGTAGCTTCACATACCAACAAAAGAAAAAGTTCTTCTATGATTTGAGACATTACTTTTGGGATGACCCACATCTTTATAGAGAAGGAGTAGTGTAGCGACCAGACCTCAAACGGTCCAATCTCTGTGCTCCAGTGTCATCCCTGGATCAGTAATGCTGACACCGCACAGTACTTGAAGGATTTATAACAGAGTAGCAATCACACACTTACTGCATCGAGTGTCTCAAAAGAGAACTTATTACAATAAATATGGCTTAAGGCCATCTAATAACGATAACAGCGGAAGGCTTGGAAGATAAGTGAGTATATCAACTCCAACGGCATCACTGAGTATAGAACCACGACCTAAGGCACCTTACTCGTCGTCTGAAAAGTCTGCATCATGAACATTGCAGCCCGAAACGGGTCAGCACATGGAATATGCCCGCAAGGTAACACATACAGAATAATGGAAAAATAAACTATACTACATGCATATTTGGCTGGTGGAAAGTTCTATGGTTACAGTTTTGCGTAAAGCCAATTTTCCCCTACTGCAAAGGAATAAATTTTATTTAACTATCATGGTAGTTGTTAAACATTGAGAGTGTAGACACGCTCTCAATCCCAATTAAGCATCAACATTAAAACCCAACAATATTAATTAAAGTAACATGATGAGATTCACATGATAATCCAAGTACTATATACTCAAGATGTCCAACCGAGGACACTGCTAACCATGATTAGTTTATACACTCTGCAGAGGTGTGCGCACTTTTCCCCACAAGACTCGATCTCCTCCATTGGGATTCTTGCACTAGATGGTTTTCGAGAAACGAATGACCGAGACATAGTCTTTCAGAAGCGCTAGCACCTTACGATCGAGTGGACCGTTACACCTACTTTCCCCTACATCTGCTAGTCTACCACTGTAAGAGTTCGCATGACTTAATCAACTATGCTAGAGCCCATAGTAGCTTGTGGCTGCACACGGAAGTTTCTAGTATGAATAATCTCATGATCCCTTTGAGCCTGGGTGGAGGTCCAAAAGAAAATAGGCAATCGCTGGAATACCCAGGTGCCTCAGTCCACCCAGATGTGTGTTTATGTTGCCACCTTAGATAAACCATTAATTATCAATCTCACATCTGTCATGGATACACTCACCCAATCCACGTCTACTAGCATAGCATAGCAGTATAAGCAACGTAGAAGTATCTCCAGGGTTTGATAATAAAACAGGTAATAGGTTCTACCTCATCTACTTCCCAAAACCCACAATTTAATTAGATCCTAATCATGCAATGTTTGAGGATTGATGTAATGCAATAAAAACTGGGTAGTAGGAGGTATGATCAAAGTGTTACTTGCCTTGCTGATGATCCGCAAAACCTAGCGATTCGAAGTAGCAAGCGGTGCACTCCGGGTACTCTATCGCAAACAAATAAACAAGCATACAATAAGTACTCATCTAATGCATAGGTAAAACTCAAATAAGAGGTCTAACCAGAAAGTTCAACTTAAGAACTCTGGTTGGCAAAAAGAATCAAATCGAACGAAGCAACGAAAGTCAAATGGCAAAAGAAACAAGCTTCGTTTACTATTCTGGTTCTAGGTCAAATTTTACAGAGGAAAAAACTTGTTTGAGTTGGTTAAACGGAAAGAGGGTTTCAAGACGAAAATCCAGGCGCTTGAATCGCCTGATTCCGATAAACGAGAAATAAGTTATACTAAAACGAAAATCGGATCAGAAATCGCGATCAGAAATAATCATGAAAAATCCGAGAAAAAGAAAAACGACGAACAGATTAACGAACGAACGTTCGTTGTCTGGATCTAAACGATGAACGAGTTCGCTAAAAATGAACGAACGAGCGAACGCTCTCTAATTAACCTAAACCAAAAAAGACGATCAAATAAAAAAACGGAAACTAAAAAAACCGAACGAAAAACCGGCGAAAACCAACAGTTTTCTAAAAAAACCGGCGGCGGGGTCAACCTCGGCGGGTGGGTCTGGCGGCGGCGGCGGCTGGGGCGCGGGCGGGCTAGGGTTTGGGCTGGAGGCGGCCCGGGGCGGCGCTATATAAAGGGCCCCGGCCAGGGAGTCCTGGCCGATCCCGGCCCGTAGGCGGTTCGCATTTTTTTAAATAATTTCACACAGAAAAACAAACAAAAGAAATACTAAACTGTCTCCCAAAATCCCGAAATAAATTTTCTCCGGCTTCTAAAATCAAGCCGCACAGGATGAACATTTATTTGGGGCCTAAATGCAATTTTGAGAAACGCGTATTTTTCCTAAATTCAAATAAAACCAAAACAAAATCTTATTTGATTTTATTATTAAATCCTCAACATTTTCTTTATTTTGGGAAAGTCATTCTATTCCCTCTCTCATATTTTTATGATAGAAATAATTTAAGATAAAATAAATCAAATCAAATGATCCTATTTTTAAAATTTGAGAAAAACTCAAATATGAAAATAACGAAATCCCCAACTCTCTCCGAGGGTCCTTGAGTTGCGTGAAATTTTTGGATCAACCAAAATGCAATAAAATATGGTATGCAATGATGATCTAATGTATAACATTCCAAATTGAAAAATTGGGATGTTACAAACCTACCCCCCTTAAGATAAATTTCGCCTCAAGATTCGGGTTGACTAGAAAATAGGTGAGGGTGGTCCTTCAGCAGATCTTCCTCTCGCTCCCAGGTGGCTTCATCCTTCGTGTGGTGGCTCCACTGAACTTTGCAAAACTTAATAACCTTGCTGCGGGTGACTTGGCTGGCATACTCAAAAATCTTGACTGGTTTCTCCTCATAGGTTAAAACACTGTCCAACTGAATCGCTTCCAGCGGCACTGTATCTCTCAGCGGTATATCAGCCATCTCTGTGTGGCACTTCTTCAACTAGGAAACGTGGAACACGTCATGAACTCCTGATAATCCTTCGGAAAATTCCAACTTGTAGGCTACCTCTCCCATACGCTCCAAAACCTTGTATTGTTCTACAAAACGTGGCGCTAACTTTCCCTTAACTCCAAAGCGCTTAACTCCTCGAAGTGGAGATACTCGAAGATAAACTCGGTCTCCGGCTTTGTAAACTGTCTCCTTGCGTTTCGAAACTGTGTAGCTCTTCTACCTGGACTGGGCTACCTTTAGCCTATCGCGAATCAATTGCACCTTTTGTTCAGACTCCTTAATCAGATCCGGTCCAAACAACTATCGGTCTCCAACTTCATCCCAAGACAATGGGGTCCTGCACCTCCTTCCGTACAAGACTTCAAAAGGGGCCATCTTCAAACTGGTTTGATAACTGTTGTTGTAAGAGAACTCTGCATACGGTAAATTGTCGTCCCAACTAGATCCATAATCTAGCGCACAAGCTCTCAACATATCCTCCAAAATCTGATTGACTCTCTCGGTCTGGCCATCTGTCTACGGATGGAAAGCTGTACTAAACTCTAGCCTGGTACCTAAAGTCTCGTGCAACTGATTCCAAAACTTTGAGGTAAACTGGGTTCCACTATCTGATACAATGCTGCTTGGAACTCCATGCAGACATACGAACTGGTCATGTATATATTTGCCAACTTAGCACTGGTGTAGGTAGTCTTCACTGGAATGAAATGAGCTACCTTTGTCAAACGATTGACTACTACCCAAATCGAGTCATAGCCTGAACGAGTTCTGGACAAACCCGTAATAAAATCCATGCCTAGCTTATCCCACTTCCATTCAGGTATTGGCAATGGCTGTAGCAATCCCGCTGGCTTCTGATGCTCTACCTTTACTCTCTGACATAAATCACAAACTGCTACATACTCCACAATATCCTTCTTCATTCCGGTCCACCAGAAAGTATCCTTAAAATCCAAATACATCTTGGTATTTCCTGGGTGAATCAAATATGGTGAATCATGGGCTTCCTGCAGAATTAACTTCCTGATCTCTGGGTCATTGGGCACATAAACACGGTCTTCAAACCATAGAGTATCGTGCTCATCCTCACGAAATACTTTAGCTTTTCCTTTGCTCATCTTCTCCTTTATAGAGGCAATCTCCTTGTTGGTCTTTTGAGCTTCTCTGATCTTATCCATCAAGGTAAACTGAATCTCCAATGCTGCTACATAGCCTCTCGGAACTATCTCCAAACATAGATCACGAAGATCCTCGGGTAACTCCCTTGGTACATCTCCTGTCATTAGGGTGTTGACATGACTTTTACGGCTCAACGCGTCAGCTACTACGTTAGCCTTTCCGGGATGGTAATGCAATCTCATATCATAATCCTTAATGAGCTCCAACCATCTCCTTTGCCTGAGATTTAACTCCTTCTGCGTGAAAATATACTTCAAACTCTTGTGATCCGTGTATACTTCACAAGGGTTTCCAATGAGAAAATGTCTCCAAGTCTTCAATGCATGCACTACGGCTGCTAAGTCCAAATCATGCGTGGCATAATTTAACTCATGCGGCTTAAGTTGTCGTGAAGCATACGAAACAACTCTTCCTTCCTGCATAAGCACTGCTCCAAGTCCTCGACATGAAGCGTCGCAGTACACCTAATAATCTTGAGTAAATTACACAGAAGTACCACAATTGGGGTATTACATGCAGATTGGTACCATTTTTCGTAATTTTTACATGTCAGTACCAAGTTTGGGGCTAGCCATTACAAAAAGGTCTAAATCGCGTACAAACACATATTGACAGTGTATCTGACCGACGGGGCCCGCCTGGCGGGTGCCTATGTGGCAGTTTTTTTGCGGAAAACACCCTAGCTTTTTATGTAATCACATAAATGCTCATTATTTCACGGGAAAAAGGCTACTCAGAGCGATTTTTTTCGTTCGCAAGTTTTCCGCGGACTAATTTGAAACTTTCCTGCGAATTGAACAAATAAATAATAGAAACGAAAAATCATGCGGTAGGAGGATTCGAACCCGCGACCTATCATCGAATCGATGCACGCGCTAGCCATTACGACACAGCGTCACTGTGGCAGTGTCCCAGGCGAGATGTTTATTATACTAGCCCTCACACGCTGGGCCGGTGGCTGGGCCAAGCGAGGCCTACATTGTTTTTTTTCGTTTTGTGCTTTACTAGCGCGCGTGCAGGGGCTCATTTGTTGGCATTTCCTGATCGGCGCTTTATGCACCTGATTCTTTGTTTTAACCACCTAGATAACCACACCTCTGTTGCTCAAAAAAAAAAGAAAGATAACCACACCTCTTGTGTTCCGTTACACACCTGCTGCCTTTTTACTCTTCATTCTTTTTTCGTTTCTTATATTTTTATTTTTATTTTTTTCGTTATTTAGATTCACGAGCTGTTTTTCAAAATCTAATAAGTTTTTTTCAAAACCAAGAACGTTGTTTCCAAATTGATGAACTTTTTTCAAAATTATGAATTTGTTTCGAAATTAATGAACTTTTTCTCAAATCAATGAAGTTTTTCACAATCAGTGAATTTATCAAAATCATTGAAGTTATTATGAAAATAGATGAACTTTTTTAAAAAACAATGAAATTTTCTCACAATAGATAATGTTTTTCTTAATTTGATGAACTTCTATAAAATTTCTGATTTTTTTCAAAAATTGATGAACTACTTGTGTAAATATTTAACCCCTTTTTGATTTCACAAATTTATTTTGAAATTATGAAAAAAAACTGAGAGGTTTGTTCCTACCGGATAAACTGCACAACAAACGGGGAAAAACTTGGCTCTTAGCGAGCGATCGAGCCAGCGAATCGAGCGGCCGAGCGAGCCAACGAACTCTGCAGGGTCGTGGCCTGCTCTTTGAGGGGTGCCTAGGTTTATTTTCATTTCATTTCAATGTTTTTGTTCCTTTCGTTTTCTTTATTTTTTCTTCTTCATTTTTCATTCACCGGGTTAGTTTTTCTCCTTGATTTTTAACATACTAAAAACATTTTTTAGATCGGCTTCAGTAATATTGTGAACATGTTTTCAAATGTGCATGAACATTTTTAATGTACGTTGAGCACTTTTTTGCATATAGAGAACATGTTTTAATGGATGATGTACTTTTCTTCCCAAATGGTGAACATTGTTTTAATATAATGTACGTTTGGTAATATATGTTGAACATTTTTTTAATATACGTTGAACAATTTTCTTAAGATCTTATGGATATTTGACATAATGCCAGGTGAAATACATTTTGTTAACCTTTCAAGTAACTGCGCATTGAAGAAAATAGAATTAATACACGAGTAACTAAAATAAAAATGTGTATTGGGCCTAAGTGAAGACACATAAATTTTGGGTCATGCGCAACCTCGCTAAGCCCAACTTCTGGCCCAACATTTCACACCACTTATAAAAGAGCGCTCCCCTCCTTTCGTTCGCGAGGTGGCCTCCTGCCGTCCTGGCTAGCGAGCGCAGCTTTAGAACTCCGGGTCGCGGGTTCGAATCGTCCTGGCGCGCGATTTTTGTTTCTGTTATTTATTTGTTCAATTCGTCGGAAACTTTTAAACTAGTCCGTGGAAAACATGCGAACGAAAAAAATCGCTCTGAGTAGCCTTTTTCCCATGAAATAATGGGCATTTATGTGATTACATATCCGCAAAAAAAATCTGCCACATAGGCACCCGACAGGTGGGCCCCTTCGGTCAGATACACTGTCAATACGTGATTTAGACCTTTTTATAACGGCTAGCCCCAAACTTGGTACTGACATGTAAAATTACGAAAAATGGTACCAATCTGCATGTAATGCCCCAATTGTGGTACTTCTGTGTAATTTACTCCATAATCTTTGTTCTGATCCGGCAAAATCAACACTGGTGATGTAACCAAACGTTTCTTCAACTCCTGGAAACTGGCATCACATTCCTCAGTCCATTTGAACTTGGTATCCTTCTTCAACAACTCCGTCATAGGCTTTGCAATCTTCGAGAAATTTTCAATGAATCTCCGGTAGTATCCTACGAGTCCAAGAAAATTACGGATCTCTCCAACTGTTGTTGGTGCTTCCCAATTTGTCACAGTGTCAACATTGGTGGGATCTACTGCTATACCTTCTCCGGATATAACGTGTCCTAGGAATCCCACTTCCTTTAACCAAAATTCACATTTGCTAAACTTTGCATATAACTGATGTTCTCTGAGCTTCTCAAGTACTAAACACAAATGTTCCTTATGCTCCTCTTCATTCTTCAAGTAAACCAGAATATCATGAATGAACACTATGACGAACTTATCTAAAAACTCCATAAATATTGTGTTCATCATGTTCATAAAATATGCAGGTGCATTAGTCAGTCCAAATGACATAACGGTGTACTCGTACAGCCCATACCTGGTGGTAAAAGCCATCTTAGGTATATCCTGTTCTCGAATCATCAACTGATGGTATCCGGATCACAGATCGATCTTGGAAAATACATTAGCTCCTTGCAATCGATCAAACAGATCATTGATCATTGGTAGTGGGTACTTGTTCTTAATTGTTACTTCATTCAATCCTCGATAATCAACAACCATCCTTAATGATCCATCCTTTTTCTCCACTAGAAGTTCTGGCGATCCCCAAGGCAAAGAACTTGGGCGAATATATCCTTTATCCAGTAACTCCTTAATCTGCTTCTTAATCTCCTCCAAATCTTTTGCGGGCATCCTGTATGGTCTCTTAGATATTGGCCCTATGCCTGGCAAAAGCTCGATCAAAAACTCAATGTATCTATCCGGTGGCATGCCTGGCAATTCCTCTGGAAACACATCAGGGAAATCCTTTACCACTAGTATTTCCTCTTGCACAACTCCTGTTAACGAATTTACTTGAGTCCTCTTCGGCACACGCCGGGATACATACTTGATCCTTCTTACTTCTGGGGTGGTGAGCACACTACTAGGAAAAGTGCTATAGATGAAATGGATGCTAATGGCGCACCTGACACGTGGTGCGCCACAACTATATAGCAGTGGCGCACCATGTGCAGATGCGCCATTAGTGTGGAAGACACTAATGGCGCACCAGACACATGGTGCTCCACTAGTAACAATTTTTTTTCATTTTTCCAAACATACTAATGGCGCATCCAGCCATAGTGCGCCATTACTAGTTCTAACTAGTAATGCCGCACCAGCCACACAGTGCGCCACTACTATATTTTTTTATTCTTTTTTTTGCAAAACTACTAATGGCGCACCGTGGCATAGTGCACCATTACTAGTTTAAACTAATAATGGCGCACTAAACTAGTAATGGCGTACTATGCCACCGTGCGCCATTAGTATATATATATATTGCAAAACTACTAATGGCGCACCTGACGCTGGTGCGCCATTAGTAACGAGGGTTACTAAAGGCGCTTGAGTGGATGGTGCGCCATTAGTAACCTGGGACCAGTTAGATATTTTGGACAGCCACACCTACACACTCACTTTCCCCACTTCATTCCCTCCACCTCCTTCTCCAAGCTTGTGTCGGCTGCCTCCTCCTCCTCACCTCATTTGCACCATAGATTCATCAAAATTAAGTGGCTACATTACCTTTTTTTGATAGGTAAGTAAGGGGAAAGCTATCTTTATGTTGTAGATCTACTTTTTTTCTCCCTAGCTCGCTCCAACAACGTGCACATGCACTTTTTGTGGCCTAGCTAGATCTATGTATGTTTGTGGTGTTGCATATGTTTGTGGTGTTGCATATATGTTTGTGTTTGCAGGTACCGGTATTTGAAATGCGATAGTTGCCAATATTTTGCCGGAATGTTGATTCATTTCCGTTTCGGCGAGAATTTTGGCACTATGCATTCTTTTTGGTCCTATTTTTATGGAAAGTCATCCCAAATTTTTTCTTGGTTCTAAAATATCGTTTTGCTCTACCCCGCAGGCGACCATGGTCCGCACGATGACCGAAGGCATCGTGAATAGGTTTTTGAGCTCCATGAAGGCCGAGATGCTTCAAAAGAATGAGACAGAGATAAGATGTCCGTGTCGAAGATGCAAGCTAAAGAGCCTTATTGCGGACCCGGATTCTGGGCAGGTGCGGGACCACCTGCTCTTGCGTGGTTTCATGGATGGCTATCGGTGGCAAGGTGATGAAGATGACTATGAAGTTGTCCATGGGGGCCGGGCAAGAAATGAGGAAGGGCAGCAAAACAACCACCGCGGCTCGGGCGGGCGAGAAGACGAAGAATCTCCAGGACATGATCACGATGGTGATGCTGTACACAGTCATCATGTAGAAGATGCCGGACATGATGATGAGGAAGATGCCGGAGCAGACGAAGGGCATGATCATGAAGATGAAGATGCCAGCGAAGCAGACGACGATGGACCATCGATGGGCTGGGTGGAGGACCCTCATATTCAAGAGCTGCTTCTCAAGCAGACGGATAACGCAAGAGCTGCTGCCCGAGAGAAAGCCAAGCTGGATCAATTAGAGATAGACGCGGTTATTCCATTGTATGAAGGATGCAGGCCCAAGGATACCCGCCTGAAAGTAACGCTCATGGCTTTGGAGATGAAGGTAAAACACAAAATGATCGACGCATGCTTCGACGAGAACATGTCATTCTGGCACGAACATCTTCCTGAGGGGAACAAGTGCCCGACCAGTTTCGAGGAGGCGAAGAAAATCGTGTGTCCTCTGGATTTACTGCACGTGAAATACCATGTGTGCATGAACAATTGCATCATTTATCGGGACGAGCACGCGGAGTCTACCATATGTCTAGTGTGCGGCGTCACTCGATACAAGAAGAGGAAGAAAGCTCCTCGAAAACCGGTGCAGTACTTTCTGATCACTCCTTGTCTGCAACGGTATTTCGCGGACCCTAAGTTAGCAAAGCTCCTACGTTGGCACGCGGATAGGGAGGAGAAGAAGCGAGAAGATGACGCAAATGATCCGGAGATAAATAAAAAGACAAAATGCTGGGTCACCCTAACGATGGGAGCCAGTGGCAAGCGTTGAACTTCGAACACCCAGAATTTGGGAAGGATCCAAGGAACATCGTGCTGGGCGCGAGCACCGATGGAGTCAATCCGTTTGGCAGCCAGAGAAGCACACATAGCACCTGGCCTGTGTTTGTGTGGATGTACAACCTTCCCCCCTGGTTGTGCATGAAGAGGAAGTACATTCACATGAGTATGCTAATTGAAGGGCCGAAACAACCAGGGAACGACATCAATCTGTATCTGGGGCTGCTGAAAGAGGAGCTAGACATGCTGTGGAAAACACCAGCCAATACGTGGGACGCCACAGAGAAAGAATATTTCCCTATGAGAGCCACACTGCTCACGACGATGCACGACTATTTGGGTTACGGATATCTCGCGGGGTAGGTGGTCCACGGATTTTCTGGATGCGTCAGGTGCATGGATGACACAACGTATCGCCAGCTAGATAGAGATCCCGGGTCTTCGAAAACCGTGCTCATGGCACATCGAAGGTGGCTTCGTGATGATGACCCGTGGAGGAAACGCAAGGATCTGTTCGGTGGTGAAACCGAACCCCGAAGACGCCCGCGTACGAGGAGCGGCAAGGAAATAGATGAGCTGTTGAAAAATTGGAAAGATTGCCCACTGCCGGGAAAGAAGCAAAAGGCACCAGAGCCAGGAAAGAAGCGAACGGCGCCAGAGCCGCTGCTAAAGGTATGGAAAACGAGGTCTGTTTTTTGGGACTTGCCGTACTGGAAGATCCACCGTGTGCCTCACAGCCTTGATGTCATGCATATCACGAAGAACGTGTGCGAGAGTCTGCTAGGTACCTTGCTCAACATGCCAGAGAGGACCAAAGATGGGTCAAACGCAAGGGCAGACTTGAAATCAATGGGCATCAAGGAGGCGCTTCACGCTAATGATGATGATGATGATGATGATGATGATGATGATGAGGTGAAGTAGGACACGGAAAGTCGAAGCAAAGGCAAAAAGGCCAAGAAGACCGGAAATGACTACCCTCCCGCGTGCTGCACTCTAAGTCAGGAGGAGATCGATCAGTTTTTCACCTGCCTCGTAGGAGTAAAACTTCCTTACGGTTACGCGGGGAAGATAAGCAAATACCTAGACCCAGCGAAGCAGAAGTTCAGCGGGATGAAGTCTCACGACTGTCACGTGCTGATGACGCAGATACTTCCAGTTGCAATCCGTGGGATCATCGATGTGCACGTCCGTGAAACGATATTTGGCCTATGCAACTTTTTCGACGTCATCTCTCGGAAGTCAGTTGGCGTGAAGCAACTCAGAAGGCTACAGGAAGAGATCGTGGTGATACTATGCGAGCTTGAGATGTACTTCCTGCCCGCATTCTTCAACGTTATGGTGCATCTGCTGGTCCATATCGTGGAGGATATCATCCAACTCGGGTCGACGTTCCTGCACAGCATGATGTCGTTCGAAAGGATGAATGGTGGCATCAAAGGATACGTTCGCAACATGTCACGTCCAGAGGGAAGCATAGCCAGGGCCTTTCTGACCGAAGAGTGCATCTCCTACTGCACGAATTATCTAGGCATCAAGAACCCCGTTGGTCTGCCCGTCAACAAGCACCTCGGCAGGCTAGCTGGATGGGATCACCATGAGGGTTGATACGTCTCCAACGTATCTATAATTTTTTATTGCTCCATGCTATATTATCTACTATTTTGGACTATGTTGGGCTTTATTTTTCCACTTTTATATTATTTTTGGGACTAACCTATTAACCAGAGGCCCAGCCCAGGATTGCTGTTTTTTGCCTATTTCAATGTTTCGAAGAAACGGAATAACAAACGGAGTCCAAATGAAATGAAACCTTCGGAAACGTGATTTTCTAACCGAACGTGATCCAGGAGACTTGGACCATATGCCAAGGCATCAGAGAGGCGGTCACGAGGGTGGGGGCGCCCCGCCCCCTAGGGCGCGCCCCCCTGCCTCGTGGGCCCCTCGATGCTCCACCGACATACTTCTTCCTCCTATATATACCTACGTACCCCCAAACGATCAGAACAGGAGCCAAAAACCTAATTCCACCGCGGCAACTTTCTGTATCCACGAGATCCCATCTTGGGGCCTGTTCCAGAGCTCCGCCGGAGAGGGCCGTCATCACGGAGGGCTTCTACATCATCATAGCCTCTCCAATGAAGTGTGAGTAGTTTACCTCAGACCTTCAGGTCCATAGTTAGTAGCTAGATGGCTTCTTCTCTCTTTTTGGATCTCAATACAAAGTTCTCCCCCTCTCTTGTGGAGATCTATTCAATGTAATCTTCTTTTTGCGGGGTGTTTGTTGAGACCGATGAATTGTGCGTTTATGATCAAGTCTATCTATGAATAATATTTGAATCTTCTCTGAAATCTTTTATATATGATTGGTTATCTTTGCAAGTCTCTTCGAATTATCCGTTTGGTTTGGCCAACTAGATTGGTAGTTCTTGCCATGGGAGAAGTGCTTAGCTTTGGGTTCGATCTTGCGGTGTCCTTTCCCAGTGACAGAAGGGCAGCAAGGCACGTATTGTATCGTTGCCATCGAGCATAACAAGATGGGGTTTATTTCATATTGCATGAATTTATCTCTCTACATCATGTCATCTTGCTTAAGGCGCTACTCTGTTTTTAACTTAATACTGTAGATGCATGTTGGATAGCGGTCGATGAGTGGAGTAATAGTAGTAGATGCAGAATCGTTTCGATCTACTTGTCACAGACGTGATGCCTATATACATAATCATGCCTAGATATTCTCATAACTATGCTCAATTCTGTCAATTGCTCAACAGTAATTTGTTCACCCACCGTAGAATACTTATGCTCTTGAGAGAAGCCACTAGTGAAACCTATGGCCCCCGGGTCTATTCTCATCATATCAATCTCCATCACTTTAATCTTGCTTTGCTTTGTTACTTTGCCTTTACTTTTTACTTTGCATCTTTATACCAAAAATACCAAAAATATTATATCTATCAGATCTCACTCTCGTAAGTGACCATGAAGGGATTGACAACCCCTAATCGCGTTGGTTGCGAGTAGCTATCATTTTGTGCAGGTACGAGGGACTTGAACGTGGCCTCCTACTGGATTGATACCTTGGTTCTGAAATGTTGGGGAACATAGTAATTTCAAAATTTTCCTATGCACACGCAAGATCATGGTGATGCATAGCAACGAGATGGGAGAGTGTTGTCTACGTACCCTCATAGACCGAAGAGGAAGCGTTGACGCAACGTAGAGGAAGTAGTCGTACATCTTCCCGATCCGACCGATCCAAGCACCGAACGGACGGCACCTCCGAGTTCTGCACACGTTCAGCTCGATGACGCTCCCCGGGCTCCGATCCAGCAAAGCTTCGGGGAGGAGTTCTGTCAGCACGATGGCATGGTGACGATCTTGATGTTCTACTGTCGCAGGGCTTCGCCTAAGCACCGCTACAATATGACCGAGGTGTAATATCGTGGAGGGGGGCACCGCACACGGCTAAGGAACGATCACGAAGATCAACTTGTGTGTCTAGGGGTGCCCCTGCCTCCGTATATAAAGGTTCAAGAGGGGGAGGCCGGCCGGCCATCATAGGGCGCGCTAGGAGGAGTCCTACTCCCTCCGGGAGTAGGACTTCTCCCCCAATCCTAGTTGGAATAGGATTCGCGAGGTGGGAAAAGAGAGAGAGAGAAGGAAGGGGCGCCGGCCCCCTCTCTCCTTGTCCTATTCGGACTAGGGGGGAGGGGCGCGCGGCCCAGCCCTGGCCGCCTCTCCTCTTCTTCCACTAAGGCCCATTAAGGCCCATGTACCTCCCGGGGGGTTCCGGTAACCTCCCGGTACTCCGGTAAAATCCCGATTTCACCCGGAACACTTCCGATATCCAAATATAGGCTTCCAATATATCAATCTTTATGTCTCAACCATTTCGAGACTCCTCGTCATGTCCTTGATCACATCCGGGACTCCAAACAAACTTCGGTACATCAAAATGCATAAACTCATAATATAACTGTCATCGTAACCTTAAGCGTGCGGACCCTACGGGTTCGAGAACAATGTAGACATGACCGAGACACGTCTCCGTTCAATAACCAACAGCGGGACCTGGATGCCCATATTGGTTCCTACATATTCTACGAAGATCTTTATCGGTCAGACCGCATAACAACATACGTTGTTCCCTTTGTCATCGGTATGTTACTTGCCCGAGATTCGATCATCGGTATCCAATACCTAGTTCAATCTCGTCACCGGCAAGTCTCTTTACTCGTTCCGTAATACATCATCCCGCAACTAACTCATTAGTTGCAATGCTTGCAAGACTTAAGTGATGTGCATTACCGAGAGGTCCAGAGATACCTCTCCGACGATCGGAGTGACAAATCCTAATCTTGAAATACGCCAACCCAACATGTACCTTTGGAGACACCTATAGAGCTCCTTTATAATCACCCAGTTACATTGTGACATTTGGTAGCAGAGAAAGTGTTCCTCCGGCAAACGGGAGTTGCATAATCTCATAGTCATAGGAACATGTATAAGTCATGAAGAAAGCAATAGCAACATACTAAACGATCGGGTGCTAAGCTAACGGAATGGGTCATGTCAATCAGATCATTCAACTAATGATGTGATCCCGTTAATCAAATGAAAAATATTTGTCCATGGTTAGGAAACATAACCATCTTTGATTAACGAGCTAGTCAAGTAGAGGCATACTAGTGACACTCTGTTTGTCTATGTATTCACACATGTATTATGTTTCCGGTTAATAAAATTCTAGCATGAATAATAAACTTTTATCATGATATAAGGAAATAAATAATAACTTTATTATTGCCTCTAGGGCATATTTCCTTCGATCTCCCACTTGCACTAGAGTCAATAATCTAGTTCACATCGCTATGTGATTAACACCAATAGTTCTCATCTTTATGTGATTGGTTCACATCTCCATGTGACTAATACCCAAAGGGTTTACTAGATTCAATAATCTAGTTCACATCGCTATGTGATTAACACCCAAAGAGTGATCATGTTTTGCTTGTGAGAGAAATTTAGTCAACGGGCCTGCCATATTCAGATCCGTATGTATTTTGCAAAATTCTATGTCTACAATGCTCTGCACGGAGCTACTCTAGCTAATTGCTCCCACTTTCAATATGTATCCAGATTGAGACTTAGAATCATCTGGATCAGTGTCAAAAACTTGCATCAATGTAACCCTTTACGACGAACCTTTTTGTCACGTCCATAATCGAGAAACATATCCTTATTTCACTAAGGATAATTCTGACCGCTGTCCAGTGATCTACTCCTAGATCACTATTGTACTCCCTTGCCAAATCAGTGCAGGGTATACAATAGATCTGGTACACAGCATGACATACTTTATAGAACCTATGGCCAAGGCATAGGGAATGATTTTCATTCTCTTTCTATCTTCTGCCGTGGTCGGGCTTTGAATCTTACTCAACTTCACACCTTGTAATACAGGCAAGAACTCTTTCTTTGACTGCTCCATTTTGAACTACTTCAAAATCTTGTCAAGGTATGTACTCATTGAAAATACTTATCAAGCATCTTGATCTATCTCTATAGATCTTGAAGCTCAATATGTAAGCAGCTTCACCGAAGTCTTTCTATGAAAAAATCCTTTCAAACACTCCTTCATGCTTTACAGAATAATTCGACATTATTTCCGATCAACAATATGTCATTCACATATACTTATCAGAAATGCTGTAGTGCTCCCACTCACTTTCTTGTAAATACAGGCTTCACCGCAAGTCTGTATAAAACTATATGCTTTGATCAACTCACCAAAGCGTATATTCCAACTCCGAGATGCTAGCACCAGTCCACAGATGGATCGCTGGAGCTTGCACATTTTGTTAGCACCTTTCGGATTGACAAAACCTTCTGGTTGCATCATATACAACTCTTCTTTAATAAATCCATTAAGGAATGCAGTTTTGTCTATCCATTTGCCAGATTTCATAAAATGCGGCAATTACTAACATGATTCGGACAGACTCTAGCATAGATACGAGTGAGAAACTCTCATCGTAGTCAACACCTTGAACTTGTCGAAAACCTTTTGCGACAATTCTAGCTTTGTAGATAGTAACACTACTATCAGCATCCGTCTTCCTCTTGAAGATCCATTTATTCTCAATTGCTTGCTGATCATCGGGCAAGTCAACCAAAGTCCACACTTTGTTCTCATACATGGATCCTATCTCAGATTTCATGGCCTCAAGCCATTTATTGGAATCTGGGCTCATCATCGCTTCCTCATAGTTCGTAGGTTCGTCATGGTCAAGTAACATGACCTCCAGAATAGGATTACCGTACCACTCTGGTGCGGATCTCACTCTGGTTTACCTACGAGATTCGGTAGTAACTTGATCTGAAGTTACATGATCATCATCATTAGCTTCCTCACTAATTGGTGTAGTAGTCACAGGAACAGATTTCTGTGATGAACTATTTTCCAATAAGGGAGAAGGTACAATTACCTTATCAAGTTTTCTACTTTCCTCCCACTCACTTCTTTCGAGAGAAACTCCTTCTCTAGAAAGGATCCATTCTTAGCAACGAATGTCTTGCCTTCGGATCTGTGATAGAAGGTGTACCCAACTGTCTCCTTTGGGTATCCTATGAAGACATATTTCTCCGATTTGAGTTTGAGCTTATCGAGATGAAACTTTTTCACATAAGCATCCCAACTCCAAACTTTAAGAAACGACAGCTTAGGTTTCTTGCCGAACCATAGTTCACACGGTGTCGTCTCAACGGATTTAGATGGTGCCTATTTAACGTGAATGCAGCTGTCTCTAATGCATAACCCCAAAACGATAGTGGTAGATCGGTAAGAGACATCATAGATCGCACTATATCTAATAAAGTACGGTTATGACGTTTGGACACACCATTACACTATGGTGTTCCAGGTGGCGTGAGTAGTGAAACTATTTCACATTGTTTTAATTGAAGGCCAAACTCGTAACTCAAATATTTTACCTCTGCAATCATATCGTAGAAACTTTTATTTTCTTGTCACGATGATTTTCCACTTCACTCTGAAATTCTTTGAACTATTCAAATGTTTCAGACTTATGTTTCATCAAGTAGATATCCCCATATCTGCTCAAATCATCTGTGAAGGTCAAAAAATAATGATACCTGCTGCAAGCCTTAATATTCATCGGACCACATACATCAGTATGTATGATTTCCAACAAATCTGTTGCTTGCTTCATTGTTCCGGAGAACGGCGTTTTAGTCATCTTGCCCATAAGGCATGGTTCGCAAGCATCAAATGATTCGAAAAGTCCATCAGTATGGAGTTTCTTCATGCGCTTTACACCGATATGACCTAAACGGCAGTGCCACAAATAAGTTGCACTATCATTATTAACTTTGCATCTTTTGGTTTCAATATTATGAATATGTGTATCACTACGATCGAGATCCAACGAACTTGTTTCATTGGGTGTATGACCATCGAAGGTTTTATTCATGTAAACAG
Organism: Triticum urartu; assembly: GCF_003073215.2. Lineage (NCBI taxonomy): Eukaryota > Viridiplantae > Streptophyta > Magnoliopsida > Poales > Poaceae > Triticum > Triticum urartu. The sequence goes on from NC_053026.1 coordinate 514,665,154, forward strand.
AACAACAATTATTCTCTGACTTTAATGAATAACCGTATTGCAATAAACATGATCAAATCATATTCATGCTCGACGCAAAAACCAAATAACACTTATTTAGTTTCAACACTAATCCCGAAAGTATTGGGAGTGTGCGATGATGATCATATCAATCTTGGAACTACTTCCAACACACATCGTCACCTCACCCTTTACTAGTTTATGTTTATTCTGCAACTCCCGTTTTGAGTTACTACTCTTAGCAAATGAACCAGTATCAAATGCCGAGGGGTTGCTATAAACACTAGTAAAGTACAAATCAATAACACATATATCCAATATACCTTTGTTTACTTTGCCATCCTTCTTATCCGCCAATCACTTGGGGTAGTTCCGCTTCCAGTGACCAGTCCCTTTGTAGTAGAAGCACTTAGTCTCAGGCTTAGGACCAGACTTGGGCTTTTTCACTTGAGCAGCAACTTGCTTGTTGTTTTTCTTGAAGTTCCCCTTTTTACCTTTGCCCTTTTCTTGAAACTAGTGATCTTGTAAACCATCAACACTTGATGCTCTTTCTTGATTTCTACCTTCATCGATTTCATCATCATGAAAAGCTCGGGATTCGTTTTCGTCATCCCTTGCATACTATAGTTCAACACGAAGTTCTACTAACTTGGTGATGGTGACTAGAGAATTCTGTCAATCACTATCTTATCTGGAAGATTAACTCCCACTTGATTCAAGCGATTGTAGTACCCAGACAATCTGAGCACATGCTCACTAGTTGAGCGATTCTTCTCCATCTTTTAGCTATAGAACTTGTTGGAGACTTCATATCTCTCAACTCGGGTATTTGCTTGAAATATTAACTTCAACTCCTAGAACATCTCATATGGTCCATGACGTTCAAAACGTCTTTGAAGTCCCGATTCTAAGCCGTTAAGCATGGTGCACTAAACTATCAAGTAGTCATCATATTGAGCTAGCCAAACGTTCATAACGTCTGCATCTGCTCCTGCAATAGGTCTGTCACCTAGCGGTGCATCAAGGACATAATTCTTCTGTGCAGCAATGAGGATAAACCTCAGATCTTGGATCCAATCTGCATCATTGCTACTAACATCTTTCAACACAATTTTTCTCTAGGAACATATCAAAATAATCATATGAAAGCAACAACGCGAGCTATTGATCTACAACATAGATATGCTAATACTACCAGGACTAAGTTCATGATAAATTAAAGTTCAATTAATCATATTACTTAAGAACTCCCACTTAGATAGACATCCCTCTAATCCTCTAAGTGATCACGTGATCCAAATCAACTAAACCATAACCGATCATCACGTGAAATGGAGTAGCTTTCAATGGTGAACATCACTATGTTGATCATATCTACTATACGATTCACGCTCGACCTTTCGGTCTCAGTGTTCCGAGGCCATATCTGCATATGCTAGGCTCATCAAGTTTAACCTGAGTATTCTGCGTGTGCAAAACTGGCTTGCACCCATTGTAGATGGACGTAGAGCTTATCACACCCGTTCATCACGTGGTGTCTGGGCACGACGAACTTTGGCAACGGTGCATACTCAGGGAGAACACTTTTATCTTGAAATTTAGTGAGGAATCATCTTATAATGCTACCGTCAATCAAAGCAAGATAAGATGCATAAAAGATAAACATCACATGCAATCAAAATATGTGACATGATATGGCCATCATCATGTTGTGCCTTTGATCTCCATCTCCAAAGCATCGTCATGATTTCCATCGTCACCGGCATGACACCATGATCTCCATCATCTTGATCTATATCAATATGTCGTCACATGGTCGTCTCGCCAACTATTGCTCTTGCAACTATTGCTATCGCATAGCGATAAAGTAAAGCAATTATTTGGCGCTTGTGTCTTATGCAATAAAGAGACAACCATAAGGGTTTTGCCAGTTGCCGATAACTTCAACAAAACATGATCATCTCATACAACAACTTATATCTCATCACGTTTTGACTATATCACATCAAAACATGCCCTGCAAAAACAAGTTAGACGTCCTCTACTTTGTTGTTGCAAATTTTACGTGGCTGCTACGGGCTTAAGCAAGAACCAATCTAACCTACGCATCAAAACCACAACGATAGTTTGTCAAGTTGGTGCTGTTTTACCCTTCGCAAGGACCGGGCGTAGCCACACTCGGTTCAACTAAAGTTGGAGAAACTGACACCCGCCAGCCACCTGTGTGCAAAGCACGGCAGTAGAACCAGTCTCGCGTAAGCGTACGCGTAATGTCGGTCCGGGCCGCTTCATCCAACAATACCGCCGAACCAAAGTATGACATGCTGGTAAGCAGTATGACTTATATCGCCCACAACTCACTTGTGTTCTACTCGTGCATATAACATCAACGCATAAAACCTAGCTCTGATACCACTGTTGGGGAACGTAGTAATTTCAAAAATTTCCTACGCACACGCAAGATCATGGTGATGCATAGCAACGAGATGGGAGAGTGTTGTCTACGTACCCTCGTAGACCGATGCAGAAGCGTTGACGCAACGTAGAGGAAGTAGTCGTACATCTTCTTGATCCGACCGATCCAAGCACCGAACGGACGGCACATCCGAGTTCTGCACACATTCAGCTCGATGACGCTCCCCGGGCTCCGATCCAGCAAAGCTTCGGGGAGGAGTTCTGTCAGCACGATGGCGTGGTGACGATCTTGATGTTCTACTATCGCAGGGCTTCTCCTAAGCACCGCTACAATATGACCGAGGTGTAATATCATGGAGGGGGGCACCGCACACGGCTAAGGAACGATCACGAAGATCAACCTGTGTGTCTAGGGGTGCCCCTGCCTCCGTATATAAAGGATCAAGAGGGGGAGGCCGGCCGGCCATCATAGGGCGCGCTAGGAGGAGTCAAGAGTAGGACTTCTCCCCCAATCCTAGTTGGAATAGGATTCGCGAGGTGGGAAAAGAGAGAGAGAGAAGGAAGGGGTGCCGGCCCCCTCTCTCCTTTTCCTATTCGGACTAGGGGGGAGGGGCGCGCGGCCCAGCCTGGCCGCCTCTCCTCTTCTTACACTAAGGCCAATTAAGGCCCATGTACCTCACAGGGGGTTCCGGTAACCTCCCAGTACTCCGGTAAAATCCTGATTTCACCCGGAACACTTCCGTTATCCAAATATAGGCTTCCAATATATCAATCTTTATGTCTCAACCATTTCGAGACTCCTTGTCATGTCCGTGATCACATCCGGGACTCCGAACAAACTTCGGTCATCAAAATGCATAAACTCATAATATAACTGTCATCGTAACCTTAAGCGTGCGGACCCTACGGGTTCGAGAACAATGTAGACATGACCAAGACACGTCTCCGGTCAATAACCAATAGTGGGACCTGGATGCCCATATTGGTTCCTACATATTCTACGAAGATCTTTATCGGTCAGACCGCATAATAACATACGTTGTTCCCTTTGTCATCGGTATGTTACTTGCCCGAGATACGATCGTCGGTATCCAATACCTAGTTCAATCTCGTCACTGGCAAGTCTCTTTACTCGTTCCGTAATACATCATCCTGCAACTAACTCATTAGTTGCAATGCTTGCAAGACTTAAGTGATGTGCATTACCGAGAGGGCCCAGAGATACCTCTCCGACGATCGGAGTGACAAATCCTAATCTCGAAATATGCCAACCCAACATGTACCTTTGGAGACACCTGTAGAGCTCCTTTATAATCACCCAGTTACATTGTGACGTTTGGTAGCACACAAAGTGTTCCTCCGCCAAACGGGAGTTGCATAATCTCATAGTCGTAGGAACATGTATAAGTCATGAAGAAAGCAATAGCAACATACTAAACGATCGGGTGCTAAGCTAATGGAATGGGTCATGTCAATCAGATCATTCAACTAATGATGTGATCCCGTTAATGAAATGACAACTCTTTGTCCATGGTTAGGAAACATAACCATCTTTGATTAACGAGCTAGTCAAGTAGAGGCATACTAGTGACACTCTGTTTGTCTATGTATTCACACATGTATTATGTTTCCGGTTAATACAATTCTAGCATGAATAATAAACTTTTATCATGATATAAGGAAATGAATAATAACTTTATTATTGCCTCTAGGGCATATTTCCTTCATGAAAAACTGAGGGAAATACTTTCTACTTTGCTGCATCATCCCTTCCTCTTCGGGGAAAACCAACGCAAGCTCAAGAGGTAGCAAGGGTCGCCGTGAAATGCATGTTGACTTCGAGGGTCGACTCGCTGACTTTGAAAGAGCAAACCTAGTCACGCTACAACACATAGACGTGGTCGATCCTTGGTTGGTAGAGCACAAAACCTTTATTCAGAAGACGTACAATGACCGAGGCCAACAGAGGACGGACGGAGATATAATCAAAGAGCACAACTCATGTTTCACGCGTTGGTTCAAGCAGAAGCTTCTGTCATACCCTTTACATGAGGATTCTTCCGCGGAAGAACAACTCATATTCGCCTTGTCACAGGGCACTGAGCATAACCTGATGACCTATGAGGCGTACTATATCAACGACTACACATTCTACACCGAGGACAAGGACATGAAGAGCGATGGTTATCAGAACTCTGGGGTAATGATGGAATCCTACACCGGTAACGACAAGGACAGATACTACGGTAGGATGGAGGAGATCTGGGAGCTGAGCTACGCTGGAGAGAAGGTCCCGATGTTCCGTGTCAGGTGGGCCAAGAGCGTCCTAAAAGAAGACCGGTATTTCACCACCATGGTTATACCCGAGGCCAAATCCAAGACCGCGGGCGCAAACGTCACCGCGAAAAATGAGCCAGGGTACTGGCTTCCCAAGTGGACCAATGCTTCTACATTACCGACCCGTCAAAGCCCAGTCGTGTTGTCGTGAGGAGAGGCAAAAGGAATATCATTGGAATGGATGGAGTAGCCAATGAGCAAGACTTTGACAAGTACGGCGACCCGAAGATCGAACATGACGACGACAATGAAGTAGCAGTACACACCACAAGAAGAAGAAGGACCACCCTACCTAAAGGACGTTTGTTCCACAGAAGAACTCCATTTGCAAAAAAGAAGGGCAAGAAGATTGTGAATAGATAGCTAGCTAAGATCGATTGTATTTAAATCGTAGCCTTCATTTCTCGATTGTATTTCATGGGCACTTTTTGATATCATGAATATTTTTAAATTTCATGGACACTCGATCTCGACCCCCCTCCATCTCGATCGCTACCCCACCTCGCCAGACCCGGTCTCCCTCGCCGCCGAGCACCCCCCGCACCCTCTCCCCCGCTCCACCGGCCGCCGCCGTCGACCCCCCGCACCCTCCCCCGCTCCACCGCCACCGCCGACCCACCGCACCCCTCCCCCGCTCCACTGCTGCCGATGACCCCTCGCACCCTCCCCGACCCACTCCACCGTCACAAATGAATGCAACTAAAATTGCAAAAAAACAAATTTGATTACATTTTCAAATAACAAATTTGATGATATTTTCAAATAATAAATTTGATGATATTTTTTAAAAAATTATTATTGTTTTTATTAAAAATTATTACTATCTCATATTCATATTCATTTTCTAAAAAATTATTAGATGCAACAAAAAATAAAAATAAAATTACTTATGGCGCACCTCTGGCTGGTGCGCCATTGCTATATACATAAAAAAAGATTACTAATGGCGCACCTCTAGCTGGTGCGCCATTGCTATATAAAAAACGATTACTAATGGCGCACCGATCGCGGGGGCGCCATTGCTATCTAAATAACATACTAATGGCGCACCACCGCGGGGTGCGCCATTAGTAAGCTTTCCCCCACACTAAATCCCCAATCTCTCACATTTCTCTCTAATCTCTCCCCATGCCTCATTTCACCCGCGCCCGACCATCACCGCCCCCTTGCTCACCATCCCGGGCCGTGCTCGCTGCCCCCCCTCCCGTGCTCGCCGTCCTCGAGCCGAGCGCCGCCTCACTCGTCGTCCCCCCTCCGCCCGCGGCCGGGTTCGCCACCTCGCGTCCGGCCTCCCTCGCGCTCTGCGGCTTCCTCATCTTCATCAACGTCTTCGCCTTCCTCCTCGCCGTCGGCGCCGAGCAGCGACGCAGCACCGTACCCCCCCGACCCTCCCATCCCTCCTCCTCCCCTTGCCCCCCGCCTGCGCCGGGGCTGACGCCCCCTTCTCTGTCTCGCAGGGCAAGGTGGTGCCGGACGAGTACGACGAGCACTCCTACTGCCTCTACGACACCGACGCCTCCACCGTCTATGGCATTTGCGTCTTCTTCATGCTCCTCCGCACGCAGCTGCTGGTCTCCGGCGTCACCCGCTGCCTCTGCTTCACCATCTTCGCCATCTCCTGGTGCGCCTCACTCAAACCCTAGGTCGATCTCGTTCAATCTCAAGAGCACATTTGATCTTTCCAGTCTGATTCGATAGTACCAGCAAGCCTTTGCATTAGTGTACTAGTATTCGACAGCACTCTGAATTTAGTTCAGTGTACTAGTATGAACACAAGTGTTGGTGGCAGCACTACACTTCATCATTTGCATTAGTAATGTACGGGTGAGAGAAACAAAATTTGAATGGGAAAGGGAACTTTCAGTCCAAGTTTTAATTGTCACCTGGGTATTCAGAGTTCAGTGCAAGCACTAAATTCAGTACTAGGTTTTGTTCCTACGCTTCTCTGCATCATCAGTTCATTAGTAAATTTAGTACTAGGTTTTAATTGTCACCTGGAAACAAAATTATTAGTAATGTATGGATGTTTTGTTAGTACTAGGTGATTGAATTTCTCTAGAGATGATTCATGACATCTTCAATGACAATGGCCATGTATCATTAGAATATGAAAGCTGAGAGTTGCCACATGAACAATAACAAATATGCTAAAAAATCTCCCCAAAATGTATTCAAGAAGCTGCTGCAAATGGCGTCATCATCAGAACAAAGCTGCTGCAAATGCATAACTTTTTATTTACAAGTGCATCTGCACATTCTGATCCATTCAGAGTTATCATAAATATATTTCCAAGGTTTTTTTTTCATTTCACTATAGAGTCTTTGCTTCTGGACTCAATGCACATGCTCCACGAAAGTAAATTGCCATGGTCCAAATGTAGCAGAAGTTTCAAGTAATGTTTTGTTTCTGTGTTTGAATAGGCAGCAAACTTTCTATTCTTTCTGTGTTTGTACAGACTTGCTAAACTATTGATGATTTTTTGTTGGGTGACCTATTAGATCTGGAATAGAAGCTCACATAAGTTGAGCTGATTTTTGTCCATATGAAAGCAGAGGACCATATGGTCTGTGGCCTTTTCATCCATATGAAAGTAGAAGCACATTGTGGTGCTAGTTTGCTGGGTTTTGTCTCCGACCTTCGTGTTGTGATGATTTTGCAGGTACCCCGAGAGGCCCTTGAGTTTGCCGAAATGTCGATTAACTTCTGTTCTGGCAAATTCGGGTACTCCATATGTCCTATTTTCAGCAAAGGTCATGGTGAATTTTTCCGTGAATTTTAGCATGACTTTGCTAAAAATCGGACATATGGGTACTTGCTACTAATGCATGGGGCAGGGTATCTTAGTACTTAATTAAGTAGGATCAACTGCCCCTTTATTCTTGCTGCATTAAACCATAGGTGGCAATAGAGCCAAGTGATTAGGCCCAACTTAGAGTCGACAAACCCTAAATGATGAAACCTTGGCTTTTAGGGTGCCTCGATGTCTTGATGAGAACCTAAATGATGTAAACTTAGGCTTTTAGGGTGCCTCGGCATCGACAAACCCTAAATGATAGAAGCTTAGCTTTTAGGATGCCTCGGTGTCGACAAACCCTAAATGATGAGACCATGATCTTGTTCCTTGACAATAACCAACTTTTTGACCAAACTTTTTTCCTATTTAGAGCGAATCATGGCCCACAACAATGAGGCCGGCGGTTCGGGCGGCAAGCAATTCTGGGAGCTATCCCAGGAGTTGGAGGAAGAACCTCACCGCTGTGAGGACGCCGCGGAAGACACCGATCCTGACTACACAACCCCTAGTGGCGGCGGGGATGACACCACTGATGATGGCGCCGAGGATGCCACCATTGATGATGGCGACGCACACACAGATGGGAGCTAACCGAAGAGGCAACGGAAGGACCAGCGCCCGAGCGCGTCAAGGAGGAATTTACTAAAGTCAACTCCGACGGGCATCCGATGGCGCCCAAAGAAGTAGTCAAGGGGTACTCGGTTCAGCTCGGGTGCATTCTCCGGAGCACCGTCTCGATCAACACCGCGAACCTAAGGCATAAGGACCGAGGGAATTTGCGCAGCCTCCTTTTCACGAAGCTGCATGAACGATACAAGTTCCCCGCTGACTTTGCAAACACATGCCTCTCAGCGAATAAAGTGAACAGTGCCGCCCTCACGAGGATGAGCACGGCCCTGTCTACTTGGAGAAGCACGGTGAAGGCAATGATTGAAAAAGGTGCTAGTTATGAGAAGATCAAGGCGAAATATCCTTTGATGAGCGAAGATGACTACAAGGAGTTCAAGATCAAGTGCGAGAGCAGCGCAACCTCCGAATCAAGTCAGTGGGGGAAAGAAATGCGGAAGTTGAACTTAGGGGTCCACCAACTTGGTCCCGGCGGTTACAGAGTGGCGGAGCCTATATGGGACAAGGAGGACACGGAGCGTGCCGAGCAAGGCCTACCGTCCCGCTTCGAGAAATATCGTGACAAGCAGACCAGGATCTTTCTCAAGGCCCGGTACAAGGAGGACCCGGTAACAAAGGAGCTTACCACGGATCTGAAGACCAGGGCGCTTGAGCTTGTTCTGGTAAGGAATACACCCCCGCCTAATTAGCTCCATATGGTTGCATTCTAATTAATCCCCAATATTTCTAAATGGTTCACGTTCCTTCCGTAGGACAATGAAAGCAGTAGCGCGGGGTCGTCTCAGAGCTCCCCTTTTGACACCCCTTTAAATAGGGAGTTGAACGTAATGAAAAACAAAGGATAAGCTCAGTAAGCCGGCGTCAGCTGGTCGTGTGGCCGGCAAAGGCTTATCCACAAAATTGTCGTCATACAATACCACTGGTGGGCGAAAGGAGAAAAAGACCAACTCGGAAAAACAGTCGCGCGAGGTTGAAGCACTCAAGGCACAAGTAGCGCGGATTCCGGAGATTGCCCAAGAGCAAGTGCAACAACAACTTGGAACGACGCTCAACGCCATGGTGCCTACGTTGATCCATGGGCTGACGACGTGGATTGCGGGCGGCCAACAGGGGCCTCCCCCAGTTCCCAGCTTCACGGCCAGCAACTTGCACAATGCGCAGGCGGCGCCATTGGTGTCTCCGGCGGAGGCGGTATTCGTGTCTCCGGCGCCAGCACGGGCATTGGAGCTTAATGCACCCGGGTGTACGCCAGCCGGCACCTCGCCAGCAAGCTGCCCCTCCGTCAGTTGCACGCCCGCCGTTGGCGGTGCCTCGACATTAGCCGAGCTCGACGGCATCACGGTACCTAAGCCTCTCAGCCGATGACTTCATCTCCTTGCCTTTGACTGGGCATCCCTGACGCCCTTCATGTTTTCACAGGGCGCCGCCGACGTTCCTTGCACTCTCCTGCACTTCGTGGGTGGCGAGTTGGTCGATGTCGCCAAGGGCAGAATCATTCAACTGGGCAACCCCGTGTTCCACGGTAATCCGATGCCACCCATAGTGTATAGGGTTGAACTCGTTCGGGTGCTACCAGGCTACGACGAGCTGTTACCTCCGATTCGACCCGCTGGGGCTGACGAAGATGATGAGATGACCCTCAGCGCCTGCGTAACCTGGCCCTTGCTTTGGCCGAACAGCCAGATTCGTTTGGGGGCGGGGACACCACTCCACAGACAAGACCGCCAGTCGTGCCGACGCCAAGCCATGGCAAGAACGCCGCAACGCTACCAGACATGCCGGGCATCCCTATGGCACAGGATCCGGACATGCATATGGCACAGGATCCGGATGACGACGACAACGATGACGGTACATTTACCAACGTTGATAAGTACTTTGCCGAACATGGGTACGGTGACGAGTTCTGCAGGCCTCCTTCTCAAGAACCCAACCAAGACGACCGCGATCTAGCTGGTACGGCGGAGAAACCCAATTGCAACAGGCGTCGTCTGGCGTTCAGTTCTTAGGAGACGCCTCCAGCTGCCGCCTTCACCGAGCCTCAGATAGCTGAGGTGCGAAATATTATCAGCCCCAACACGCTCAAGAAGGCGGTCTGTGAGCAGAACTCGGTCCCATTATAGTAGATCAAGAAGGGATGAAAACGAAAGACTAAAAAGGGCGCCGGTGTGAGCCAGCCTGCACCGAGTACGATCCTTGCTCAGGACGGGCCACCTTCACCTAAGCATATCTCGAGGAGGGTGCATGTGGCGGGTAGGGCGATGCTACCGACAAATATGCTCAATGCTGCAACCGGTGCTATGCGGAGTTTGCATGACAGTGTTCTTTCTTTGGAGAAGCAGCGTCTCAGAGAGAATGATGTGGCATACCCGCTTTTCATGGCCAAGGTGCCAGAGGGCAAGGGCTTTGTGGATGGCGCCATCGGGGGTACGATCGTCCTGCGGTTTGATGACATCTTTTCTATGTTTAACCTTCATCCGCTGCACTACACCTTTGTTCGGCTGTTTTCGCTGAGTATGGAGATGCGGATCATTAGAGACAAGACCCCAGACATCGTGATATTCGACCCCTTCTACATGCGTGCCAAGCTCTTGGGCAGCGCTGGGGACCGCCAAGTCGCGAGTTCATACCTCAAAGGCGTCATTCTGGCAAACCTAGATAAGGATAACTTGCTCGTGCCTTACTTTCCCGAGTAAGTCATCCCCTAACCGCCCCGTAACATATGATTTCTTAGATTTCGATCGTTCTTTTTTTCTAACATTCCGTGTTCTGTGAAGTGACACACATTGCACACTCATCCTCTTAAGCCCGAAATATTCCATGGCCACGTATTTTGACCCGAACCGTGACTCCAAGATAGACTACACAAATATCAAGAAAGCTCTTGATGATGTTCTCCTCGGCTACGCCAAATCTGGAGGCACCTTCACCAGGCCAGTTCGTAGGTACGGCAGGCACGTGTTCGCCCACAATACTAAGTTCTGCTGTGTCAAGCAGCCGCCTGGCGGTCAGAAGGATGCCTACTACTCCCTCCATCACATGCAGCGATCGTACGGGACCATCATCACCTTCTTCTACCAGATAATATCAAAGATTTGGCCGCAAGGTTGTCGCCAATCCAGGACGCGGACATCAGACAAGAATTCTTTCGCATCCAGTCGGAGTTTGCGGAAATCATCCATCAAGATGTCCTTCATACCTCGGTGCAGTTCTACCTCAGATATCAACCGTCCAACAGTGAGATAGACACAACACTACAAATGCAGGTTGACAACGCCCGCGATTTCATGACCATCTTGACAGACGGCGGCTTCATCCATGCTCCGGTCCCATTAGTCGAGTCGAAAGTAGTGATGCTATGTGTAGTTCTGAAACATTGATTGGCTCATGTTGTAATTAAACTTTAATGAATTGTATGTCTCTTTGGTTTGGACAGTCGTTCAACTTAGATGTAATCGATGCTATTTATTAGTAGGACCATGAATCGTGCTATTAATGTCTTGCTTTTCTCTTCCGATCCTTATGTTGCACACTTATATATTGCTTATGTATTGTCTGTTGTTTGGCTTGTGCATAGAGATGTCGTCGTATGTCATGTACAAGGGTAAGGTTCCCGGAGTCTATGACGACTGGGAGGAGTGTCGGAGACAGGTTCACCGTTTCAGCGGTAACAGTTACAAAGGGTACACCACTAGGGCGGAGGCGGAATCTAAATACGCCCGCTATCTAGCGGGGGAGAGGAGGGAGCGTTGGAGGAACCGGATGAAGACCAGTTTCATCGCCATGATGCTCATCGTGATGACCGCAACTCTCTTCTATGTGATGGTAGTTTAGATGATCGATATCGACTTGTAATGTGAAGACAAACTCGCTACTCGTGGTCTCGAGACTTGTAATGTTCTATCTTTGTTCGGTCTTTTGAATTCGGAGACTAATATGATGAATTGTATTCGGAGACTAATCTTCTATTGTATTCGATGAATCTGCTATTGCTATGTGGTGCTGTCTATATTCTGTCCAATAATATATTTTGTAACCTGTGCAAAAATCAGAAAAGTAAAAAAAAACCTAATATTCATACTAATGGCGCATCTCCTCAAAGTGCGCCATTAGTATGCCAAAGGATACTAATGGCGCATCACTACATAGTGCGCCATAAGTATGCCAAAGGATACTAATGGCGCATCACCCCACAGTGCGCCATTAGTGTGCCAAAGCACATGGGTAAATATGGCCCCCTGGGAGGCATACTAATGGCGCATGTTGGTCTATACTAATAGCGCACGGCGTGGTGCGCCATTAGTATACCAGATACTAATGGTGCACCAGTGGTGTGCCATTAGTATATAATACTAGTGGCGTGGTACTAGTGGCGCACCAGTAGTGCGCCATTAGTAGGCAAAACTGGTGCGCCACTAGTAGGTCTTTTCCTAGTAGTGGCAAAATTGACTTACTGGCGCAATCGATGTTTCCTCCATACAACGATAGCCAATCCATACCCAGAATTACATCCAAACCTTGTGATTCCAAAATGATTAAATCCGAGGGAAACACATGCCTACCTATACTCATTGGCACTTGAAAACATCCTTTACTGGCCATGTACTGCACTCCTGGTAAGCTTACTAACATAGGTGATCTAAGAACTTTGGTGGGCAGGTTAAACTTATCCGCAAATTCCCTTGATATGTATGAATGCGATGCACCATTATCAAAAAGAACGATTGCAGTAAAAGACTTAACCAAAAACTTACCGATTACTACATCTGGCTGTTCTTCAACCTCCTCTACGTTAACGTGGTTCACCTGTCCCCTATTGAAAGGGTTCGGCTTCTTCCCAGAGCTTCCATTGCCATTTCCATTCTGGGCTTTAGGACATTCATTGGCATAATGTCCAGTCTTCTGGCACTTAAAGCAAGTGACTTGGCTCAGGTCTCTCTTGGCTGGGGTTGATGGCTTGGCACGGTTCTGGCCATTGCTTCCTCCATTCCCATTACCATTCTTGGGGCCATTATGATTGTGCGAGCTACCTCCTCCATGGGTATGCTAAAAATGTCCTCCCGGTCTAGGGGTAAAACGCCGCTTCTCCTGGGCTCCAGAATTGTACTTCCCTTGTCCATACTTCCTCTTGCGGTTCTCAATTTGCTGCTACTTCCCTTCAATCATAATAGCACGATCTACCAACTCCTGGTAGTTGTTGAAGGTTGCTATCATCAACTGCATGCTCAACTCATCATTCAGTCCTTCCATAAACTTCTCCTGCTTGGCTGCATCCATAGCAACGTCATCTGGGGCATAACATGCTAGCTTACTAAAGTCCTCCACATACTGACCAACTGTCCGTCCTCCTTGGCTCAAGTTGTGAAACTCGCGCTTCTTCATGGCCATAGCTGCTACTCAAACATGGGCAGTACAGAAAGCCTGCTGAAACTGGTCCCATGTGACAGTGTCGATAGTGAAAGTGGCTGTGAAATTCTCCCACCATGATGCTACGGGTCCATCAAGCTGATGTGCGGCAAACTTCACCTTTTCCGCATCAGTGCATCCTGTCATGGTCAACTCCCTTGCTGTCTTGCGGAGCCAATCATCTGCTACGATAGGCTCGGTGCTACTGGAGAACACTGGCGGGTTCAGCCTTAGAAAATAGGCTAAGTGATCAACAGGTGGTGGTGGTGGTGGGGGTGGGTTGTTGTTGTTGTTGTTCCACTGATTCTGATTCTGGACTAGCAACTGCATCAACGTATTCTGCTGCTGGATCAACTGAGTGAGCTCTGGTGGGAAGATAAATCCGGGGTCACGTCTCGGAGGCATCTGATGGGTTTAGAAAAGATGAGATTTAAGAATAGAGAGGGGTCTAAAGAGAAAACATTACCCATATGCACATGAGGCAAAAGCAAACAATGTCACTTCATTCAATCAAACAAGGGCATACAATCAGTCTAACTATCGCAAAAGTGTTCGGACTACTATATTGTGGAATACTACTACTGATGGGGTGGTCTACTAGAAATATTCTTCAGTTGCATACTCCATGTTATCTGCTCGAGCTTCGTCAACATAGTCATCATCGCTACCGTCTAGGTCCGAGTCGGTGTCATCGATGATGATGTAGTCTTCCGGGCGAATCTCCTTGGGTTCTTCGTCTTCTTCTACTGGTGTAGGGCCTCCCGTAAATATTCCGATCTTCATGGTTAGGTCGGCATTCTTATCCACTAGTACTTTGATTTCCTCTTCATAATCTTCATGTGTAGCCTTGAGTTCTTCCTCCAGTTCCATGATTCTTGTCCTCGCCTTCTTCAGATCTATCATATCTGCGCACATCTGGTTCTCCCGTCGTCGAATGTGTTGGTTTAACTCCTGGATGAAAGCTGCGATTGATCTATCCTTCTTGGTGCTGATCATCTCCCACTGCTCATCTCGGCGCCCACAAATCTGGTAGATTGTATCCTTGAGATCATTTCGGTAAACTTCTCCAATACGTCCCATGCCGATGTGAGCTGCCATGCTCTTTCCTAGACTCCAGGTTGGTGCATCAAAGGAAAACTCTATGGGCTTGGTGACTGGCATGAACGTCCTTCCTGGAACTTGAACTTGAATCATCCAACGCTCTTCTTCAGGTAAAGTGGCGTTGTAGGTTCCGGTGAAGCTTGGTACTCCGATGTTTAGATATCTAGTGACTTCCTTCAAGTGACGTCCAAAGGGTGTATCTTCATCCGGTTGCATGAACTTGTTCCTTGCATCCGCCATCCTAAAAGAGTAGAAAAGATGAGGAGTCAGAATAAGAAGAGTGAGCAGTGATCTAGGGCTTTAGCTTAGTGGTCATGTCCTACAGTCAGCGTGTGCTCTGATACCATCTTGTAGCGACCAGACCTCAAACGGTCCGATCTCTGCGCTCCAGTGTCATCCCTGGATCAGTAATGCTGACACCGCACAGTACTTGAAGGATTTATAACAAAGTAGCAATCACACACTTACTACATCGAGTGTCTCAAAAGAGAACTTATTACAATAAATTTGGCTTAAGGCTATCTAATAACGATAACAGTGGAAGGCTTGGAAGATAAGTGAGTCCATCAGCTCCAACGGCATCACTGAGTATAGAACCATGACCTAAGGCATCTTACTCGTCGTCTAAAAAGTCTGCATCATGAATGTTGCAGCCCGAAATGGGTCAGCACATGGAATATGCTGGCAAGGTAACACATAGATAATAATGGAAAAATAAACTATACTACATGCATATTTGGCTGCTGGAAAGCTCTATGGTTACAGTTTTGCGTAAAGCCAATTTTTCCCTACTGCAAAGGAATAAATTTTATTTAACTATCATGGTAGTTGTTAAACATTGAAAGTGTAGACACGCTCTCAAGCCCAATTAAGCATCAACATTAAAACCCAACAATATTAATTGAAGTAACACGATGAGATTCACATGATAATCCAAGTACTAGATACTTAAGATGTCCATAACCGGGGACACGGCTGACCATGATTAATTTATACACTCTGCAGAGGTTTGCGCACTTTTCCCCAAAAGACTCGATCTCCTCCGTTGGGATTCTCGCACTACATGGTGATTGAGAAACGGATGACCGAGACATAGTCTTTCAGAAGCGCTAGCACCTTACGATCGGGTAGACTATTACACCTACTTTCCCCTACATCTGCTAGTCTACCACCGTAAGAGTTCGCACGACTTAATCAACTATGCTAGATCCCATAGTAGCATGTGGTTGCACACGGAAGTTTCTAGTATGAATAATCTCATGATCCCTTTGAGCCTGGGTGGCGGTCCAAAAGAAAGCAAGCAATTGCTGGAATACCCAGGTGCCTCAATCCACCCAGATGTGTGTTTAAGTTGCCACCTTAGATAAACCATTAATTATCAATCTCACATCTGTCATGGATACACTCACCCAATCCACGTCTACTAGCATAGCATAGCAATATAAGCAAACGTAGAAGTAACTCCAAAAGGTTTGATAATAACAGGTAATAGGTTCTACCTCATCTACTTCCCAAAACCCACAGTTTAATTAGATCCTAATCATGCAATGTTTGAGGATTGATCTAATGCAATAAAAACTGGGTAGTAGGAGGTATGATCAAAGTGTTACTTGCCTTGCTGATGATCCGCAAAACCTAGCGATTTGAAGTAGCAAGCGGCGCACTCCGGGTACTCCATCGCAAACAAACAAGCATACAATAAGTACTCATCTAATGCACAGGTAAAACTCAAATAAAAGGTCTAACAAGAAAGTTCAACTTAAGAACTCCAGTTGGCAAAAAGAATCAAATCGAACGAAGCAACGAAAGTCAAACGGCAAAAGAAACAAGCTTCGTTTACTATTCTGGTTCTAGGTCAAATTTTACAAAGGCAAAAACTTGGTTGAGTTGGTTAAATGGAAAAAGGGTTTCGAGACGAAACTCTAGGCGCTTGAATCGCCTGATTCCGATAAACGAGCGAAAAGTTATACTAAAACGAAAATCGGATCAGAAATCGCGATCAGAAATATTCACGGAAAATCCGAGAAAAAGAAAAACGACGAACAGATTACCGAACGAACGTCGTTATCTGGATCTAAACGATGAACGCGTTCGTTAAAAACGAACGAACGAGAGAACGCTCGCTAATTAACCTAAACCGAAAAAACCAATCAAATAAAAAACAAAAACTAAAAAAACCGAACGAAAAACTGGCGAAAACCAACGGTTTTCTAAAAAAACCGGCGGCGGGCTCAACCTCGGCGGGCGGGTCCGGCCGTGGCGGCAGGCGGCGGCAGCAGGGCCGATCCTGGCCCGTAGGCGGTTCGCGTTTTTTTAAATAATTTCGCGCAGAAAAACAAACAAAAGAAATACTAAACGGACTCCAAAAATTCTGAAATAAATTTCCCTGGCTTTTAAAATCAAGCCGCACGGGATGAACATTTATTTGGGGCCTAAATGCAATTTTGAAAAATGCGCACTTTTCCTAAATCTTTACCTAGTAGTAATAAATCACTCATTGGCTTCTGGTCGTCCGTCGTCGTCAATTTGTAAAAAAGTCCCTATGATTTTCTATAATCAATCTGCGGTCCTTTTTAAAGTGAGAAAAACAGTTTGAGCCCAGATCTGGCCTGCCCAGCCCGAGTGCCGCCGCACATACGCCGCCACCACCAGCCCCGCAGAGCTCCCGACCCCGAACTCCTCCTCCTGTGCGCCTCCTCATCGGCCTCCTCGCCGGTCGTCCAGTGACCGGCGTCACCGCCGAAGACCACCTACGTCACGCCGCCGCTCCACTGCCTTTTCTCTCTCCTCTCTCTCTCTCTCTCTCTCTCATCTCCGTGCCTCCTTCTCTCCAGGAGCACAGCGCCAGCACCATGGATGCCCAGTGCTCGAGCTCACCTTGGAGGTTCGAACGCCGCCACGGGACCTCCACCGGCCAGATCCGGCGCATTCCTCCCGGATCCGTGCGCCCTGCACCTCCTCTACACGATCTGGCGCCGCCTAACCTGCCATGACCTCCACCATGGAGCTCCTGTAGCTCGTCCCCTGCCTCCTCTTCATGTGCTCGAGGGAGACGCGCCTCCAGCGCATCGAGCACAAGGCGCAACCGCGCCAAGGTCTACCCTGGCCACCTCTGCGTCCAGCCAGCCTACCCCGGGTAACGGTCGATCCGGTTGGCAACTTGGCATGTGTACTAGCAGGGTCCCGGCAACTATATTATACTCTTTGGTTGGGATTAGCTTTTGCTGTTACTGACGAGAATCAGTACAACTATGATGGACTGCTTTTCTAGAGCTAGAGCACTACAAAAGTAGACATGGTCTTTCACAGCTACACAATTGGAATTGATCTCTGTTCATTCATAAATCATAATTAGTGTAGTTCAAGCAGAGTGTTAGGGCCATTGTAGTTTGTCTCACTAAATCGAGACTTCAATTATTAAATAATGTTACAACTTATATGTAGATAACTTTTATTAACTTGATTTTTCTATTTTGCAGGTCCCTGCAGTTATTTGTCATTGGATACTTTAGAAACATTCTGTAAATTGGTATCAGTTGCACACTTTTTGTTTATCTTCGTATCTATGATGATTACCCACTCCAAAGCATCCCTACGTTAATCAGGGATAAAAGGAGAAGAGCAGAACCAGGATTTTTATTCAATGGTGGTTGATTAGTATGTATGATCCAATCAAATGTGTCCAGCTGTCCTCGTGTTCATCTCCAACCTTTGAAACTCAGTTTTCAAGTTTAGAAATCCAACATGTATATTCCAGTACATGATTTTGTTTTATGATGGTTTATTTAGTAGGAATGATCTAATCAAACATGTCCAACTCTCCTGACAGTGTTCCTCTCCAACCATTGAGGCTCAGTTTGGAAGTTCTGACTTAGCATCAATCCATCATGTAAATTCCCAGTACATGACTTTATCTCGCAGTGGTTAATTTAGCAAAGGAGTTGTACCCCGTTGTTTGAAGCGGGTCAGGCGCCGCCTCTGTCTGCGAGGCTTCCACAAGTAATATAGTGGCGGCCTGGCGCCGCAAAAATTTGCTACCTCGACGCCATTCAACTTCCTCACCAGTCGCTCCTATGCCCACTCACAGGCAAGTAAAACTTTGCATCCTTCAATAATCTGCTATTGATCAAATACTCGTATAATTTATCTCAAGTATCACAGTCCAGATCATTAATGTATTGTTTGTGTTTCTATCATGCTAGATTTTGTTTCAAGTTCATTTCATGTGTAAGCAAATTTAGAGTGTTGAAGTCGTAGTGAACTAAATAACATTTGGAACCTTTGTCTAACAATCTTTGTCCAAGTCTGAGATGAACAGGGCAATCGGTTTTCCAAGATTGAAAATTCATGAATAAACAGTTGTGATGCAAATTTACAGAACCTGAAACTTGATGATAGTTACTTCAGTGTGCGCGCACCTTTTGCCATATTTTATGTACTGTACAACTACTTTGCTTTTGTCCGATGAAAACTGTTTGCGACACTTGGCAGCTTGGCCTCCTGGGAAGAAGAGACGAGGGAGAGAGAGGAGGTGAGATGGAGAGAAGAGAAGGAGGCGGGACGACTTAGGCCAGTGTGGCCCTCACTTCATTACTGCTTTGCCTTGGTTGGCACCGGACACACAGGCCCCACACAAGCGTGGTCTCGGATGTCTCTACTATGGGAACACATTGCTGAATCGCTCTCATCTATGACTGTTCCTATTCCGTGCATCATGCCACTCCGATGGTGTAAAGCTAGCTGTCGTGATTGTTTGGGTGGTGCACAGCCAGTGTTTGTTGGAATGCCTATGCGACAACAGGTAAGTGATTGACTTTGCAGCAGCAATTACTGATGAAGATTGCGAGCAGGTTCCTCTTTTAGCACGACCGGCTGAGTTCCTCAGTTAAAGATTTTTTTACTGAATTGGGATGCTTTGCCTGCATTTAAAGTGGATATTGTTGATTGATAAGTGTTGGCAGTTACTAGAATTATTGATGTTTCATAGTATTTTTTTTGGTAGCTCACAACCTCATGTAGTGCTTGACAAAACCTAAGAATATTGAGAAGCTTCGTGCTGCGAGTGCGAGGAGATGAACAAGTACTTCTCTCACTGCAAGGTACGATCATCAGTTAGTGTCTACAATCTTCTTTCTCGGAAAATAGGGGATTTATATCAGCGTGCCATCACTGCAAGGAATCAACACCATCTCAACGGCGGCAACAGCGGATACAGAACAACTGATGCGGCCTGAAGTGGACCTCATTCAACCTTAATTCCAGGTATAGTAATAACTATCTTGCTGCTTAATTACCTCCGCTACTATATAGCCATTAGAACTGATCCACGTATACTGTATAGGTAATTAGCTTTTGCTGGGTCCAGTTGAGTATCACCTGATCTTTTGAACTTCTTTTTTCATGCACATTATTCGATGGTGTTTTGAAAAGGCATACGGCAGTTGTTATTTTGGAGTTTTGAAACTATTTCTCTTGCTATTCTTGCCTCGCAGAAGGCAGGCAATGCGCGGCAAGCTATTTCACCTACTTGTTAGATATTGCATCCTTATTTATTCTCAACACATGGCAAGTTGAGTTGTTTCTATTCATATATACTGTAGTAGGATACACACACAAATATTTTGTAATGTTGTAGCCAACAAAGAGGCACAAAAGAGCAGATGCAAGTTGCTGTCAACTGGCGCTCCATCTGGATTCGGAATTCATTTTCATATGGGATGCATTTTGTGCAGTAAAAAACCATTGGCTAGGAAGAAATAAAATCATGAATTTCCAGCCAATCAACTACCAAATATAGGCCCTTGACAGCAGCATTAATTCTGTCTCATACTTAAATTTAGTTACGGCATGTTGGCTTAGGTTGTTCATATAAATTTTCTTATTAATTATGTGGCATATCACTTAATGAGGTTGCCTGTGTGGTATATGTTTGGGGCAACTCGGTTTTTTTCTAGAGGCCAGAGCTCAGTGTCTAATCGCATCAAAGCATGCTGCTGTTTAGCATGATTGGCATAGCTTACAGTTTTTGTTAAACTGAATTAGCGAATATATGTTGCTTTTTCACGTGCGCACCATGTCATTTGAGACAATTTCAAGATCTTAGAAATTAGCCCCAAGCTTCAAAATTCCAACAAACTAATACAAAGATAAGATTATTCATTTAAAATTAGCAAGTTATGAGAGGAGGTTTTGCATAAAGTAATTCTACATGGCGTAAGATTACAATATTCATTGTAGCAAGATTTTCTTTCTAATCTGCGGCACCATCAAATTGGACATCCATCATGGTTCATGACATTAGGCATCAAGGATATAAGCATATATGTTGGATATCTATGACATAAAGAGATTATCGTTTCAACTACTTGACCTATCAGTGTTTGGTTAGTTCAATCAAATTTATAGATTTACTGTTGATTGTTTGGATGGTTGGTTAGGAAAGTGAAAAGGAAACTCTTTGATGTTGACAACTTAGTTTCTCTGTGGTAATGACAAACTTCTTAATTTACTCACAAGTGAGGATCTGATGTCAGTTATTTTGTGGATCAAACCTGCCAGCAATGACCTTACTTGAACAATATCTATTCTGTGGGATCATACCGCTGCAAACGTGCCAGCAAGTAAATTTGTTGGCATTTTATTCTGTTTCAGGATAACTTTTCTTTTTGTTGCTCAATAAAAGGAATATCCCTCTTCGTAAATCTATTATTTCGCTTTCCCATGAAGCTGTAGTTCTCTCCAAATAATTTTGAGATTACACTAAGCAGAAGCTGCTAAACATGCTGTGGAAGCTGATGCAAAATCAAACAGTAAAGTGGAGGTTGCTCTGTGTTGCCATTGTTGTATGAATATAATGCGACCTTCTGCTATTGTATGAAGAAAAGTATGTGCATAACTGCATACTTGCAGGAATAGAAGATAGATAAATATGACCTTGCGTACAGATTGTTGTGTAGATAAAACTGACCTTGCTTACAGATTTTGTTGTATGTATTTTTTTTGTATAGTTGACCGAGATAGATAGAATATGGTAGAAGAAAGAGGTGCAGATTGTTGTATGGCCATATTGTACATGGTGATCATTGTTGTATTTATTTTACATAGATAGAATAATGATGTAGATATAGAGGGTTTTCGCATATGTACCAATTTTCATAGGAACTATGATTATGTATGACTGGTATATGGTGCACAAATCAGTCATATACTCATTTATTGCGTGTGGCATGTACTGTGTTTGTGAAGTGCGATGAGCAAACAACCTGAGTGGTTTTCTTCTTACTTGTCATAAAGTTTTGATGGATGAAGTTCTATACAATGCTTACTAAATTTTAGCGAGTTGACAATTTTCTGTCCTGTTGCAACGCACAGGCATCTGTCCTAGTTCAAATAAAATAGCAAATAAAACCAAAATAAAATCTTATTTGATTTTATTATCAAATCCTCAATATTTTCTTTATTTTGGGAAAGTCATTTTATTCCTTGTCTCATATTTTTATGATAGAAATAATTGAAGATAAAATAAATAAAATCAAATGATCCTATCACTATTAGGGAAAAGCCTAGCAGTAGCGCAGGTTTTAGGCCTATCAGTAGCGCGGGTCGATGCGTTACTGATAAGGCGCTACAGCTAACGTATAGCAGTAGCGTGCCTCCGCCCGCGCTACTGCTAAATCGGCTTAGTAGTAGCGTGTTCCTAGAGGTGCGCTACTGGTAATTAGTAGTAGCGCTTCTCCCTGCCCGCGCTGCTACTATTATTTCGTATTTTATTTCTTTTTTTTCATGTTGTGTTCGTACACCTTTACACAAGTTTTCATACAACAGGAATTTAGAAATTGTTTTGAAATCATAATGAGTTATTACATCACGGGGTGAAAGAACCGTGGACTAGTTTCAAGTGGATGGACATCCACTTGAAACTAATCCGCGGTTCTTTCACCCCCGTGATGTAATAAATATCATCATCATCATTATCATATCATTAACAACTTATCATCATAATACATCATTGTCATATAACACCTCCTCAAGATCATCAATGAGACATCACATAGCAAATTGGCCACTAGTCGTAATCACAAGTACTCCTCGTCATGAACTCTAACACATTGTATCACATAATAAACATATTGTACCTCATAGGACCTACTACATTCTCTTAGGACCTACTATATTCTCTAAGGTAAAATAGCAAAAAACAAGATAGCCCCTGACTCTCCATTATGGAGAATGGAGATTATCCTGTCTCCAATTCTTGCCTTTCGCTTAATGTTACTTCCAAGAACCTCCTTGCGAATGTCCAAACATTTTTTCCATTCTTTGATTAGCATGTGTTCACCGGTTTTAGAAATCCGATATGCACAGGTGAGCTCCTTAGATTGACCTGGCTGTAGGTTCATAACTGCAAGGCGACCATTCTGATACATCAGATGAGGCACACAATCCATCGGGATTTCCTGTTGAAAAACATAGTAATAACTTCGTAGTTAGCAATGATGTACTAGTTTTAGAAGTATGCAAAAGATGCATGGATGTTGTAATAGTAAAAAATCTTACCAGGGTATCTCCATAGAAGTTACCGTGGTTCAACACGTGCACTAGTGGCACGTATTCACCCTAATTTGGAGGATTTCGATAATAGGTATTGTAATTCTCAAGAAAAGTACAATAAGAAATCAGATGGCTTTTCTCCTTATAAGTTAATTCGGAGCCATCAGTGTAGTGGGTTTTGTCTACCATCTTCTGCACATTCTTTGAAGATTCAAAATAAGCTATCAATGGAAATAAGTTGTCAACTATTTTTGAAATAAACAACATAAATTAGTTAATAACTATATTTGAGAAACTCACATTGTGGTAGAATCGGAAGCGTATCAACAAGGACCCAAATGTCCATATTATCTTGCTCGATGTCAGGATTACCAAGATCCATGGTGACAATCATACCCTCATAAAAACCATACATTTTGAAAAGTGCTTCCCAATTTTGGCAACCAAAATGGGTTACGCTCTGAAAATTGTACAGATTTACTTCAAAATCGATATCATGATGGGTCCTTAGGTGTATTTTCTTTGTTTCAAAAGTTTCATGGTCTTCAAAACCCATCATCTCCAAGACATAGCGTCTTGCATGGCATGGGATAAGCTAGTCGAATTGTAAAAGATGAAAATTAGATGTTGAAATAGTTGAAGTCATGCTTAATTACGAAAAAACACTTGTCGTTGTTGCGTACCATTTCAATATCGAAGGTCTCCTCAAGCTTAATGCTTAAGCGCCGATCTTCATCCAGCTCAACGAACCTGTCGCACACACCTCGATCGTCGTGGCACTAGCTGCACTCCCCCGGGAGACTGTCGTCGTCTGAGTACGACATGTCCTATGTTCATAATTCAAAGATTAAACTTGTACAATTAAATATATGTACTAAAAAACCTAAATTAGATCATTATTTTTTGAGAAAATCCAGGCCACTCGATATTTCCTACATATTCTAGCACAAGTCATGCTTGAATTCACGGAAAAATCTGGCATGACCTTTGCTAAAAAGGACATATCGAGCGCCTGAAACTCATAAAGGACTCATATTGACATGGAGATTTGCCTGGTCTCACCTCGAGGCCGGAGGGGGTCGGTGACGGGGACGACGGCGGGGATGATGGAGGGGCTCCTTGATTTCTGCAAAAGTAAAAACCCTATGAATTCAACTAGTACATCCCGAATAATTGCTTAAACTAAAAAATAACAACAAATATGACATGTTCAACTAGTTCTATTAATTCAACTAGTTCTTACTAAATATAAACTTACTGTAAATAGAAAAAACTAGTTCTTTCTAAAAATAAAGTAGTTCAACTAGTTATTTTAATTTTCTTACTAAAAATACATTAGTTCTATTAATTCAACTAGTTTATTAATTTACTTACTAAACTAGTTCAACTAAAACTAAACTAGTTCTATTAATTCAACTTGTTCTTACTAAATATAAACTTACTATAAATAGAAAGAAACTAGTACATCTACTACTACATCTACTACTAATTAACATCTACTACTGCTAATTATACAACTAGTTTACCATCAGTACTACTAATTAATATCTACTATTACTAAAAATCATTATCTATGAACCCTAAATTAACATCTACTACTACTAAAATCATCTACTAACTAAGCAAAGAGAGAGGGGTGGGGGAGGGTTGGGGGGCTTACAGAGAGGGGAGAGACGGTGGCGGGGAGGTGCTCGGCGACGGAGGTAGGGGCGGCGAGGGCGGGCTCAGGATCGGGAGGTGGCAGTCCTGGGCGGGCTCGGGCAGCGGCGGTGAGGTCGAGAGCGGCGGCGCGCGGTGGCGGTGAGGTTGATGGCGGGCTCGGGCGGCGGCGGTGAGGGGAGGCTCGGGCTCGGGCGCCGCGGCGCAACAGGAGTAGGGGAACAGGGGGGGAGGAGGACTTAGCAAAATTTTGAGCCAGGGTTGGTGGTTAAATCGAACTAGTAGTAGCGCTCATAAGGAAAACGCGCTATAGCTAACTTATCTATAGCGCGTTTTACAAAAAAACGCTACTGCTAATGGAAGCAGTTATTTCTTTTGTTTATCCCAAAATCAGTAACGCTTTGTCCTGAAAAAACACTGTAAGTCTAAGCAATGTGAAAACATCAAAAATATACATTGGTCATCATTGATCTTTTTGTGTAGAATCTAAATAGTCAACATGAATCCTCACTGTACCTATATAGGTACAGGCGAGGATTCATATTGCAGCTACAAATCATACACATATAGTTCAATGAAGACCAAGTGCTCGAGATAGGTTGAGAAGTAACATATTTAAGGTGGTAAACACCTTGTTCGCTTAGCAGTATGGGACTAAACTTAATTAGTTGCGGTGATACTTAGCAGCAGTGAGTTTTTAAGAAAAACGCTGCTACTAAGTACTTTAGTAGTAGCGTGTCCCCCGGAAGGTCGCTACTACTATATCTTGCCGGGAGGCAACACCGTGGCAAATATAGTAGTAGCGTTTGTTCTGCATAGAGTGCTACTGCTAATTAGATATTAGTAGTGCTGCTCTCTGGAGCTCGCTACTGCTAATTAGCAGTAGCGTCTGTTTTTAAACCACACTGCTCCTAAGATTCTGTGTATAAGGTTTTCCCTAGTAGTGACCGCTTAGTAGTAGCGCGGGTTAAAAACCCGCGCTACTAGTATCAACTTAGTAGTAGCGAGGGGTAAAAACCCGCGCTACTAGTAAGTAGCAGCAGCGAGGGTTATAAACCCGCGCTACTAGTAAGCGTCTGTCTATAAGCTTTTCCCTAGTAGTGTATTTTCAAAATTGAGAAAACTCAAATATGAAAATAACGAAATCCCCAACTCTCTCCGAGGGTCCTTGAGTTGCGTGAAATTTCTGGATCAACCAAAATGCAATAAAATATGGTATGCAATGATGATCTAATGTATAACATTCCAAATTGAAAATTTGGGATGTTACAAGTAGATGGTATTATTAGACGTTGTGTACCTGAGCATGAACAGGAACAGATCCTACGCAAGTGCCACTCTGAAACTTATGGAGGACACCACGCGGGAGATAGAACTGCACATAAGGTATTGCAATCAGGTTTTTATTGGCCTACTCTCTTCAAGGATGCCCGTAAGTTTGTCCTATCTTGTGATGAATGTCAAAGAATTGGTAATATTAGTAGACGTCAAGAAATGCCTATGAATTATTCACTTGTTATTGAACCGTTTGATGTTTGGGGTTTTGATTATATGGGACCTTTTCCTGCCTCTAATGGATATACACATATTTTAGTTGCTATTGATTACGTTACTAAGTGGGTAGAAGCTATTCCAACTAGTAGTGGTGATCATAACACTTCTATTAAAATGCTTAAAGAAGTTATTTTTCCAAGGTTTGGAGTCCCTAGATATTTAATGACTGATGGTGTTTCACATTTTATTCATGGTGCTTTCCATAAAATGCTTGCTAAATATGACGTCAATCATAAAATTGCATCTCCGTATCACCCACAGTCTAGTGGTCAAGTAGAATTTAGTAATAGAGAACTCAAATTAATTTTGCAAAAGACTGTCAATAGATCTAGAAAGAATTGGTCCAAGAAACTTGATGATGCATTATGGGCCTATAGAACTGCATATAAAAATCTTATGGGTATGTCTCCGTATAAAATGGTATATGGAAAAGCATGTCACTTACCTCTCGAACTAGAACATAAGGCATATTGGGCTATTAAAGAGCTCAACTATGATTTCAAACTTGCCAGTGAAAAGAGGTTATTTGATATTAGCTCACTTGATGAATGGAGAACCCAAGCTTATGAAAATGCCAAGTTTTTTAAAGAAAAGGTTAAAAGATGGCATGACAAAAGGATACAAAAGCGTGAGTTTAATGTAGGTGATTATGTATTGTTATACAACTCTCGTGTAAGATTTTTTGCAGGAAGACTTCTCTCTAAATGGAAGGCCCCTATGTTATCGCGGAGGTCTATCATTCCAGTGCCATAAAAATCAACAACTTCGAAGGCACAAATCTGAAGGTGGTAAACGGTCAGAGAATTAAACATTATATCTCAGGTAATCCCATAAATATTGAAACCAATATTATTGAAACTGTAACCCCGGAGGAATACATAAGGGACACTTTCCAGAACATTTCAGACTCCGAAAAGGAATAGGTATGTGGTACGGTAAGTAGACCGATTCCAAAACAGTTTTTAAGGCAATATTTCTCCGTTTTGGAATATTTAGAAAAATAGAAAATTAAGTAGCAGTCTGGGAAGGACACGAGGGCCCCCCTACCTCGTGAGCACATTGTGTGCCTTCCGGACTCCTGTAGCAGTCTGGGAAGGATATGTATTTTGGTCGGTAAAAATTCACTACATATTCTCCCGAAGGTTTTGACTCCTGTATCACGCAAATATCCTCTGTTGTTGTTTTGGGCTGTTCTCTGTCAGGGTTGTCAAGGCCAAGCATCATGTCGTCCCCCTCCTCCAACAACGGTGACAAAGATGCCTGGCTAATGAAGATAGAGCTGAAGAGGGAAGAACCCATGGAGATCAACAAGGATGAAGGGATCAAGAAGGCCATGGAGAACCAAGCTCCGGCAACAGAAGAGATCCTTCAACTTGATCACAACCTTCTTACCCCAACTGAGATCGAAGCTTTCCAGATGATTGAGTTAACTCGTATTCAAAACAAGTATCTTACAAGTGAAAATATTTTGTTGAAGGAGCATATCTTTGCACTCAAGGTCATTATTCGCAAGCTAGAGGACCTCTTACGCTCGATGTGCGACTATCCATCACCTCCATCTTCACCAACCAAGGAGATATAATCACATGGGTATGGGCACTCCCCTTGGCAACTGCCAAGCTTGGGGGAGGTGCCCCGGTATCGTATCACAATCACAACTCCTATCTTTACCGTTTTCCTTAGTTCGATCCTATTAGTAGTATTTTGATCTAGTAGAATAAAGTTTATGGCATGATCTAGTTTTGAGTTTTGCCTTATGATCTCTCTATGTAATGGAGTCTGTGAGGTATATAATAAAGATTAGTGTTGAGTCAAGGGCTTGATTTTCTTGCTATGATCTTGGGTGAATAAAAGAAAAGAGAAAAAGAATAAGAAGAAACAAAAGTTCATATTGATCTTATTGATAGTAATGACTTCACATAGAAAGGGTGTGATGATTAAAAGTTGTTGGGAGTTGGCAGACATAGCTTTGGTCATCGTTGCGATTAATAGGAAGTAATAAGGAAAGAGAGGTTTTCACATATAAATATACTATTATTGACATCTTTTATGATTGGGAGCACTCATCAAAATATGCCATGCTAAAGAGTTGATGTTGGACAAGGAAGACAACGTAATGGGTTATGTTTTCTTATATCTGAGATAAAGTATGTTGTCATGGATCATCCAACATGTTGAGCTTGCCTTTCCCCCTCATGCTAGCCAAATTCTCAGCACCAAGTAGAGATACTAATTGTGCTTCCAAATACCCTTAAACCAGTTTTGCCATGAGAGTCCACCATATCTACCTATGGATTGAGTAAGATCCTTCAAGTAAGTTGTCATCTGTGCAAAGCAATAAAAATTGCTCTAAATATGTATGATTAGTGTGGGAGAAATAAGCTTTATACGATCTTGTGATGTGGAAGTAATAAAAGCGACGGACTGCATAATAAAGGTTCATATCACAAGGGGCAATATAAAGTGACGTTCTTTCGCATTAAGATTTTGTTCATCCAACCATAAAAGCGCATGGCAACCTCTGCTTCCCTCTGCGAAGGGCCTATCTTTTATTATTATCTTCTACTTTATGCAAGTTTCATGGTGATCTTCACCTCTCCCTTTTTCATTTTATCCTTTGGCAGGCCCAGCATGTTGGAAAGAACCTGATATATGTATCTAATTGGATGTAGGGGGCATGAGTTATTATTGTTGACATTACCCTTGAGGTAAAAGGTTGTGGGGAAAACTATAAGCCCCTATCTTTCTCTGTGTCCGATTAAAACTCCGTAACCACAAGTATTGCGCGAGTGTTAGCAATTATGAAGGACTAGATGATAGTTGAGTATGTGGACTTGTTTTTTTAGCTCTGACATAGACTCTTTTTGATGTTATGATGAATTGCAATTGCCTCAATGACTGAGGTTATAGTTTGTTAGTTCTCAATCAGGTTTCTGATTCATACTTTTGCATTGTGAATAGATCATCACTTGAACATAAGTAATCATATGACAATATCTATATATGTTGCTGTTATGAGAATAATCATGATGCCTCCATGCCCGTATTTTATTTTTATCGACGCCTCTACCTCTAAACATGCGGACATATTTATAGTTATCGGCTTTCGCTTGAGGACAAGCGAGGTCTAAGCTTGGGGGAGTTGATACGTCCATTTTGCATCATGCTTTTATATCGATATTTATTGCATTATGGGTTGTTATTTCACATTATGTCACAATACTTATGGCTATTCTCTCTTATTTTACAAGGTTTACATAAGGAGGGAGAATGCCGGTAGCTGGAATTCTGGGCTGGAAAAGGAGTAAATATTAAAGACCTATTCTGCACAACTCCAAAAGTCTCGAAACTCCATGGAATACCTTAATATAAATAATGAAAAATCCTCGCCAAAGATGAAGACCAGGGGGCCCACACCCTTTCCACAAGGGTGGGGGCGCCCCCCTAGGGCACGCCCCCCTACCTCGTGGGCCCCCTGGTGGCTCTCCGATGACCATCTTCTCCTATATGAAGTCTTTCGTCGAGAGAAAAATCATAAGCAACCTTTCGGGAGAAACTCCGCCGCCACGAGGAGGAACCTTGGCGGATCCAATCTAGAGCTCCGGCAGAGCTGTTCTGCCCAGGAAACTTCCCTCCCGGAGGAGGAAATCATCGCCATCATCATCACCAATGCTCCTCTCATCGTGAGAGGGCAATCTCCATCAACATCTTCATCAGCACCATCTCATCTCAAAACCCTAGTTCATCTCTTGTATCCAATTCTTGTATCCAAGTCCGGGATTGGTGCTAATAGGTTGCTAGTAGTGTTAATTACTCCTTGTAGTTGATGCTAGTTGGTTTAATTGGTGGAAGATCATATGTTCAGATATGCATATTATTACCCCTCTGATTATGAACATGAATATGCTTTGTCAGTAGTTACATTTGTTCCTAAGGACAAGGGAGAAGTCTTGTTATTAGTAGTCATGTAAATTTGGTGTTCGTTTGATATTTTGATGAGATGTATGTTGTCTAGCCTCTAGTGGTGTTATGTGAACGTCGACTACATAACACTTCACCATTATTTGGGCCTAGAGGAAGGCTTTGGGAAGTAATAAGTAGATGATGGGTTGCTAGAGTGACAGAAGCTTAAACCCTAGTTTATGCGTTGCTTCGTAAGGGCTGATTTGGATCCATATCTTTCATGCTATGGTTAGCTTTACCTTGATACTTTTGTTGTAGTTGCGGATGCTTGCAATAGAGGTTAATCATAAGTGGGATGCTTGTTCAAGTAAGAATAGCACCCAAGCACCGGTCCACCCACATGTCAAATTATCAAAGTACCGAACGCGAATCATATGAACGTGATGAAAACTAGCTTGATGATATTCCCATGTGTCCTCGGGAGCGCTTTTCCTTATATAAGAGTTTGTCCAGGCTTGTCCTTTGCTACAAAAAGGATTGGGCCACCTTGCTGCACTTTATTTACTTTTGTTACTTGTTGCTCGTTACAAATTATCTTATCACAAAACTATTTGTTACCACTTATTTCAGTACTTGCAGAGAATACCTTGCTGAAAACCGCTTATCATTTCCTTCTGCTCCTCGTTGGGTTCGACACTCTTACTTATTGAAAGGACTACGATCGTTCTTATTTCATTAGTATGTTTCTCCATGAACTTAATACACTAGATGCATGCTAGATAGCGGCCGATGTGTGGAGTAATAGTAGTAGATGCAGGCAGGAGTCGATCTACTAATGTTGAATGTGATGCCTATATACACGATCATTCCCTTGGATATCTTCAAAATTATTTGCTCTTCTATCAATTTCCCAACAGTAATTTGTTTACCCACCGTATGATATTTTCTCGAAAGAAGCCACTAGTGAAATCTATGGCCCCCGTCTCTATTTTCTATCATATTGTTTTCAGATCTATTATTCCAAAAACCCAAAAATACATTGCTGCAATTTTTCTTTACTTATTTTATTTCGTGTTTTTGCTAGATCTATTTATCCAATCTCATACTGTTTTATCCATCTTATTACCGTGGAGGGATTGACAACCACTACTAGGGAAAGCCTTATACACAGCTTCTTAGAAGTAGCGCTGGACAAAACAACGTGCTACTGCTACTTAGTAGTAGCGTGTTTAAATAAACCACATTACTACTACTACTTTAGCAGTAGCGCGTTCTAGGAAAATGCGCTGCTGCTATGTTTGTACTGGGCGCAGATGGCTAGCCCCACTTAGAAGTAGCGCGTATCTGCAACCACCGCTACTGCTACGTTCCATAACAGTAGCACGTATCTCGGAAACGTACTACTACTTACTTAGCTTATCCTCACCATGCGCCCAACCCTCTCACTCACTCTCCCTCTCACTCACCCTCGCCCGTGCCGAAACCGTCGTCCGCCGTCGCGCTGCTCCTCCACCGAGGTACTCCCTCCGTCCCTCCTCCTCCCTCCTCCTCCGACCGCCCTCCTCCCACCGCACCTCCCTCCTCCTCCTCCCGCTGCCCCCTACCTCCTCCTCCTCCGGCCGCCCTCTCCCACTCCTCCCCCCATCCCTCCCTCCTCCGATCCCACCGCGTCCTCCCCCTCCTCCTCTCACCTTCCTCATCCCTTCCGCTCCTCCCTCCGTCTAATTTTTTCCTGTTTTTACTATATTTTTTTTACTATTTTATAATGTAGTTTTTTTACTGTTTTTAGTAAGTGTTTAAAATAATTATTAAGTAAATTAATAAAACTAGTTGAACTAGTTTATTTTTAGTAAGAACTAGTTGAATTAATAGAACTAATGTATTTTTAGTAAGAAAATTAATATAATTAGTTGAACTAGTTTATTTTTAGAAAGAACTAGTTTATTTTTATTTAGTAAGTTCATTTTTATTAAGAACTAGTTGAATTAATAGAACTAGTTGAACATGTCACATTTGTTGTTATTTTTTTAGTTTAAGCAACTATTCCCGCATCGACGTCGACGATGCCTATCCCGCATCCTCATCGTCGATACTCGTCGTTCGCTAGGGTTTTAGTTGTATTAGTGATGTTATATGTATCATACTATTCGGTATGTATCGGTTTTTGTTTTTGCAGAAATCTAGGAGACCCTCCATCATCCCCTCCGTCGTCCCCGTCACCGACCCCCTCCGACCTTGAGGTGAGACCAGCCAAATCTCCATGTCAATATGAGTCCTATAAGATATGATGTAGATAAAAACATGTATATCTTGTGTTGCTCAAATAGGATATGTGATTGCCCAAGTGGTCGGTCATGTTTGCAGGTTACACCTCCGAGTGGCCTATGTTTTGTCGGAGTGTGGATTAATGTTCCGAAAAAATTCAGGCACTCGATATGTCCTTGCAAAGGTCATGCCGGAATTTTCCGTGAATTTTGGCATGACTTGTGCTAGAATATGTAGGAAATATTGAGTGGCCTAGATTTTCTAGAAAGATAATTAAACGATATATGAGAGGACGAAGAATCCCGACTGTTGTTGTGGGGGACGCTTCTCCTTCGTTCCCATGTGCTCGACATTATGGTGTAATGCACTTGGGAAGGAAAGGAGGAGCGACCATCACCAACGGTCGAATGTATACACCACGTGAGTTGAGAGTTTTCAAGAAAAGACTCAACAGACCGATAGTCAATCCGTGATGAATAATAATGATCTAATTTAGTTTTGTAGTACATATATTTAATTGTACAAGTTTAATCTTTGAATTATGAATATAGGAAATGTCGTACTCGGACGACGAAAGTCTCCCCGGGGAGTGCGACTGGTGCAACGACGACCGAGGTCTGTGCGACAGGCCTCACCAGGACGAAGATCGGCACTTCAGCATTAAGCTCCAGGAGACCTTCTATGTTGAAACGGTACACAACGATGACAGGTGTTTTTTTCGTAATCAAGCATGACTTCAACTATTTCAATGTATAATTTTCATATTTTACAATTCGACTAGCTTATCCCATGCCACGCAAGGTGAAGGAAATATGCCCTAGAGGCAATAATAAAGTTATTATTTATTTCCTTATATCATGATAAATGTTTATTATTCATGCTAGAATTGTATTAACCGGAAACTTAGTACATGCATGAATACATAGACAAATAGAGTGTCACTAGTATGCCTCTACTTGACTAGCTCGTTGAATCAAAGATGGTTAAGTTTCCTAGCCATAGACATGAGTTGTCATTTGATTATCGGGATCACATCATTAGATAATGATGTGATTGATTTGACCCATTCCGTTAGCTTAGCACTTGATCGTTTAGCATGTTGCTATTGCTTTCTTCATGGCTTATATATGTTCCTATGACTATGAGATTATGCAACCCCCGTTTACCGGAGGAACACTTTGTGTGTTACCAAACGTCACAACGTAACTGGGTGATTATAAAGGTGCTCTACAGGTGTCTCCGAAGGTACTTGTTGAGTTGGCCTATTTTCATATTAGGATTTGTCACTCCGATTATCGGAGAGGTATCTCTGGGCCCACTCGGTAATGCACATCACTATAAGCCTTGCAATCATTGTAACTAATGAGTTAGTTGCGGGATGATGTATTACGGAACGAGTAAAGAGACTTTCCGGTAACGAGATTGAACTAGGTATTGAGATACCGACGATCGAACCTCGGGCAAGTAACGTACCGATGACAAAGGGAACAATGTATGTTGTTATGCGGTTTGACCGATAAAGATCTTCGTAGAATATGTGGGAGCCAATATGAGCACCCAGGTTCCGCTATTGTTTATTGACCGGAGACGTGTCTCAGTCATGTCTACATAGTTCTCGAACCCGTAGGGTCCGCACGCTTAATGTTTGGTGATGATTTGTATTATGAGTTCATGTATTTTGATGTACCGAAGGTAGTTTCGGAGTCCCGGATGAGATCGGGTACATGACGAGGAGTTTAGAAATGGTCGAGACGTAAAGATCGATATATTGTACGACTATATTCGGACATCGGAAATGTTCCGAGTGATTCTGGTATTTTTCGGAGTACCGGAGAGTTACGGGAATTCGCCGGGGAGTATATGGGCCTTATTGGGCTTTAGGGGAAAGAGAGAGGAGAGGCTGCACCCCCCCAATGCTTAGTCCGAATTGGACTAGGGGGAGGGGCGGCGCCCCCTCCTTCCTTCTCTTTTCTTTCCCTTTCCTTCTCTCCTACTCCTACTACTTGGAAGGGCTCCTAGTTCTACTAGGAAAGGGGGAATCCTACTCCCGGTGGGAGTAGGACTCCCCTAGGGCGCGCCATAGAGAGGGTCGGACCTCCTCCTCCTCCTCCACTCCTTTATATACGGGGAGGGAGGCACCCCTTGGAGACACACAAGTTGATCATTGATCCCTTAGCCGTGTGCGGTGACCCCCTCCACCATAATCCACCTCGATTATATCATAGTGGTGCTTAGGTGAAGCCCTGCGTCGGTAGCATCATCATCACCGTCACCACACCGTCGTGCTGACGAAACTCTCCCGTGAAGCTTTACTGGATCGGAGCTCGCGGGACGTCATCGAGTTGAACGTGTGCAGAACTCGGAGGTGCCGTGTGTTCGGTACTTGGATCGGTCGGATCATGAAGACGTACGACTACATCAACCGCATTGTGCTAATGCTTCCACATTCGGTATACAAGGGTACGTGGACACACTCTCCCCTCTCATTGCTATGCATCACCATGATCCTGTGTGTGCGTAGGAAAAAAAAAATTAAATTACTAAGTTACCCAACAGTGGCATCCGAGCCAGGTTATTGCGTAGATGTTATATGCACGAGTAGAACACAAGTGAGTTGCGGGCGATACGATTCATACTGCCTACCAGCATGTCATACTTTGCTTCGGCAGTATTGTTGGATGAAGCGGCCAGGACCAACATTACGCGTACGCTTACGCGAGACTGGTTCTACCGACGTGCTTTGCACATAGGTGGCTGGCGGGTGTCAGTTTCTCCAACTTTAGTTGAACCGAGTGTGGCTATGCCCGGTCCTTGAGAAGGTTAAAATAGCACTAACTTGACGAAATATCATTTTGGTTTTGATGCATAGGTAAGAACGGTTCTTGCTCAGCCCGTAGCAACCACGTAAAACTTGCAACAACATAGTAGAGGACGTCTAACTTGTTTTTGCAGGGCTTGTTGTGATCTGATATGGTCAAGACGTGATGAGATATAAGTTGTTGTATTAGATGATCGTGTTTTGTTAAAGTTATTTGCAACTGGCAGAAGCCTTATGGTTGTCTCTTTATTGCATAAGATGCAAGTGCCATGTAATTGCTTTACTTTATCGCTATGCGATAGCAATAGTTGCAAAAGCAATAGCTGGTGAGACGACCGTGTGTTGACGCGCTGATAAAAGATCAAGATGATGGAGATCATGGTGTCATGCCGGTAACAATGGAGATCATGACAGTACTTTGGAGATGGAGATCAAAAGCACAAGATGATGAAGGCCATATCATGTCACATATTTGGATTGCATGTGATGTTTATCATTTATACATCTTATTTTTGCTTAGTTCGATGGTAGCATTATAAGATGATCTCTCACTAAATTTCAAGGTAAAAGTGTTCTCCCTGAGTATGCACCGTTGCAAAAGTTCTTCGTGCTGAGACACCACGTGATGATCGGGTGTGATAAGCTCTACGTTCAAATACAACGGGTGTAAGACAGTTTTGCACACGCGGAATACTCAAGTTAAACTTGACGAGCCTAGCATATGCAGATATGGCCTCGGAACACTGGAGACCGAAAGGTCGAGCGTGAATCATATAGTAGATATGATCAACATAGGATCAATAGCTAGCGATGTTGCTCCCCGTTTATTTTGATATGTTCCTAGAGAAAAACTATGTTGAAAAATTTTAGTAGCGATGATGCAGACTAGCTCTGTAATCTGAGGTTTATCCTCATTTCTGCGCAGAAGAATTATGTCCTTGATGCACTGCTAGATGACAGACCGATTGCAGGAGCAGAAGCAGGCGTTATGAACGTTTGACAAGCTCGATATGATGACTACTTGATAGTTTAGTGCACCATCCTTTACGGCTTAGAATTGGGGCTTCAAAGACGTTTTTGAAACACCACAGAGCATATGAGATGTTCCAAGAGTTGAAATTAGTATTTCAGACTCATGCCCATGTCGAAATGCTTAAGACCTTTGACAAGTACTTTGCCTATAAGATGGAGGAGAATAGCTCAACTAGTGAGCATGTGTTCAGAATGTCTGAGTACTACAATCGCTTGAATCAAGTGGGAGTTAATCTTATAAGATAGTGATTGGCAAAGTTCTCTAGTCACTATCACCAAGTTACTAGAACTTCATGATGAACTATAATATGCAAGGGATAACGGAAATAATTCCCAAGCTCTTCGTGATGCTCAAATCGACGAAGGTAGAAATCAAGAAAGAGCATCAAGTGTTGATGGTTAACAAGACCACTAGTTTCAAGAAAAGGGAAAAGGGATAGAAGGGTAACTTCAAAAAGAACGGCAAGCAAGTTGCCGCTCAAGTGAAGAAACCCAAGTCTAGACCTAAGCCTGAGACTGGGTGCTTCTACTGCAAAGGGACTGGTCACTAGAAGTGGAACTGCCCCAAGTAATTGGCAGATAAGAAGGATGGCAATGTGAACAAAGGTATATTGGATATACATGTTATTGATGTGTACTTTACTTGTGTTTATAGCAACCCCTCAGTATTTGATACTAGTTTAGTTGCAAAGGTAACTTGAAACGGGAGTTGCAGAATGAACAGAGACTAGTTAAGGATGAAGTAACAATGTGTGTTGGAAGTAGTTCCAAGAATGATATGATCATCATCGCACACTCCCTATACTTTCGGGATTAGTGTTGAACCTAAATAAGTGTTATTTGGTGTTTGCGTTGAGCATGAATATGATTTGATCATGTTTATTGCAATACGGTTATTCATTTAAGTTAGAGAATAATTGTTATTCTGTTTACATGAATAAAACCTTCTATGGTTATACACCCAATGAAAATGGTTTGTTGAATCTCAATCATAGTGATACACATATTCATAATATTGAAGCCAAAAGATGCAAAGTTAATAATGATAGTGCAACTTATTTGTGGCACTGCCGTTTAGGTCATATTGGTGTAAAGCGCATGAAGAAAATCCATGTTGATGGGCTTTTGGAATCACTTGATTATGAATCAGTTGATGCTTGCGAACCGTGCCTCATGGGCAAAGATGACTAAGACTCCGTTCTCCAGAACAATGGAGCGAGCAACTGACTTATTGGATATAATACATACTGATGTATGAGGTCCGATGAGTGTTGAGGCTCGTGGCGGGTATCGTTATTTTCTGACCTTCACAGATGATTTGAGCAGATATGGGTATATCTACTTGAAGAAACATAAGTCTGAAACATTTGAAAAGTTCAAAGAATTTCAGAGTGAAGTGGAAAATCATTGTAACAAGAAAATAAAATTTCTACAATCTGATCACAGAGGAGAATATTTGAGTTATGAGTTTGGCCTTCAATTAAAACAATGTGGAATAGTTTCACAAACTCATGCCACCTAGAACACCACAGCGTAATGGTGTGTCCGAACATCATAACCGTACTTTATTTGATATAGTGCAATCTATGATGTCTCTTACTGATTTACCACTATCGTTTTGGGGTTGTGCATTAGAGACAGCTGCATTCGCATTAAAAAGGGCACCATCTAAATCCGCTGAGATGACACCGTATGAACTGTGGTTTAGCAAGAAACCTAAGCTGTCATTTCTTAAAGTTTGGGGTTGCGATGCTTGTGTGAAAAAGTTTCATCTTGATAAGCTCAAACCCAAGTCGGAGAAGTGCGTCTTCATAGGATACCCAAAAGTAACTGTTGGGTACACCTTCTATCACAGATCCGAAGGCAAGATATTTGTTGCTGAGAATGGATCCTTTCTAGAGAAGGAGTTTCTCTTGAAAGAAGTGAGTGGGAGGAAAGTAGAACTTGATAAGGTAATTGTACCTGATCCCTTATTGGAAAGTAGTTCATCATAGAAATCTATTTCTGTGACTCCTGCACCAATTAGTGAGGAAGCTAACGATGATGATCATGTAACTTCAAATCAGGTTATTACTGAATCTCGTAGGTCAACCAGAGTGAGATCCGCACCAGAGTGGTACGGGAATCCTGTTCTAGAAGTCATGTTAATTGACCATGATGAACCTACGAACTATGAGGAAGCGGTGATGAGCCCAGATTCTGCGAAATGGCTTGAGGCCATGAAATCTGAGATGGGATCCATGTATGAGAACAAAGTGTGGACTTTGGTTGACTGGCCTGATGATCGGCAAGCCATAGAAAATAAATGGATCTTCAAGAGGAAGACGTACGCTGTTAGTAGTGTTACTATCTACAAAGCTAGACTTGTCGAAAAAGGTTTTGACAAAGTTCAAGGTGTTGACTACGATGAGATTTTCTCACTCATAGCGATGTTTAAGTCTGTCCGAA
The DNA here is from genome assembly GCF_003073215.2 of Triticum urartu. NCBI lineage: Eukaryota > Viridiplantae > Streptophyta > Magnoliopsida > Poales > Poaceae > Triticum > Triticum urartu. Next base: position 514,704,064 of record NC_053026.1, read on the forward strand.
TCATGTTAGCAAATTGCCACATTTTATGAAATCTGGCAAATGGATGTCAAAACTACATTCCTTAATGGATTTCTTAAAGAAGAGTTGTATACGATGCAACCAGAAGGTTTTGTCGATCCTAAAGGTGCTAAAAAATGTGCAAGCTCCAGCGATCCATCTATGGACTGGTGCAAGCATCTCAGAGTTGGAATATACGCTTTGATGAGTTGATCAAAGCATATAGTTTTATACAAACTTGTGGTGAAGCCCGTATTTACAAGAAAGTGAGTGGGAGCACTACAGCATTTCTGATAAATATATATGAATGACATATTGTTGATTGGAAATAATTTAGAATTTTCTGGAAAGCATAAAGGAGTATTTGAAAGGGGTTTTTCAAATAAAGACCTCGGTGAAGCTACTTACATATTAAGCATCAAGATCTATAGAGATAGATCAAGACGCTTGATAAGTTTTTTCAATGAGTACATACCTTGACAAGATTTTGAAGTAGTCCAAAATGGAACAGTCAAAGAAGGAGTTCTTGCCTGTGTTGCAAGGTGTGAAGTTGAGTGAAGACTCCAAACCCGACCACAGCAGAAAATAGAAAGAGAATGAAAAGTCATTCCCTATGCCTCAGTCATAATTTCTATAAACTATGCTATGCTGTTTACCAGTCCTATTTTACACCTTAGCATCTTTCTGGCAAGTGAGTACAATAGTGATCTAGGAGTAGATCACTGGACAGTGGTCAAAATTATCCTTAGAGGACGAAGGAAATATTTCTCGCTTATGGAGGTGATAAAAGAGTTCGTCGTAAAGAGTTACGTTGATGCAAGCTTTTTACATTGATCTAGATGACTCTAAGTCTCGATCTGGAAACATATTGAAAGTGGGAGCACTTAGCTAGAGTAGCTCCGTGCAGAGCATTGTAGACATAGAAATTTGCGAAATACATACAAATATGAACGTTGCAGACCCGTAGACTAAACTTCTCTCACAAGCAAAACATGATCACTCTTTGGGTGTTAATCACATAGCGATGTGAACTAGATTATTGACTCTAGTAAACCCTTTGGGTATTAGTCACATGAAGATGTGAACTAATCACATAAAGATGTGATCTAGATTATTGACTCTAGTGCAAGTGGGAGACTAGAGGAAATATACCCTAGAGGCAATAATAAAGTTATTATTTATTTCCTTATATCATGATAAATGTTTATTATTCATGCTAGAATTGTATTAACCGAAAACTTAGTACATGTGTGAATACATAGACAAACAGAGTGTCACTAGTATGCCTCTACTTGACTAGCTCGTTGAATCAAAGATGGCTAAGTTTCCTAGCCATAGACATGAGTTGTCATTTGATTAACGGGATCGCATCATCAGAGAATGATGTGATTGACTTGACCCATTCCATTAGCTTAGCACTTAATCGTTTAGTATGTTGCTATTGCTTTCTTCATGGCTTATACATGTTCCTATGACTATGAGATTATGCAACTCCCGTTTACCGGAGGAACACTTTGTGTGCTACCAAACGTCACAATGTAACTGGGTGATTGTAAAGGTGCTCTACAGGTGTCTCCGAAGGTACTTGTTGAGTTGGCTGATACGTCTCCAACGTATCTATAATTTTTGCTTGCTCCATGCTATATTATCTACTGTTTTGGACATTATTGGGCTTTATTATCCACTTTTATATTATTTTTGGGACTAACCTATTAACCGGAGGCCCAGCCCAGAATTGCTGTTTTTTGGCTGTTTTAGGGTTTCAAAGAAAAGGAATATCAAACGAGTCCAAATGGAATGAAACCTTCGGAAACGTGACTTTCTCATCAGAAAAGATCTAGGAGACTTGGACCCTTCGTCAAGAAAGCCACGAGGCGGTCACGAGGGTGGAGGGCGCCCCCCCTAGGGCGCGCCCCTGCCTCGTGGGCCCCTCAAAGCTCCACCGACGTACTTCTTCCTCCTATATATATCCACGTACCCCCAAACGATCAGAGACGGAGCCAAAAACCTAATTCCACCGCCACAACTTTCTGTATCCACGAGATCCCATCTTGGGGCCTGTTTCGGAGCTCCGCCGGAGGGGGCATCGATCACGGAGGGCTTCTACATCATCATCCAAGCCTCTCCGATGAAGTGTGAGTAGTTTACTTTAGACCTACGGATCCATAGTTAGTAGCTAGATGGCTTCTTCTCTCTTTTTGGATCTTAATACAATGTTCTCCCCCTCTCTCGTGGAGATCTATTCGATGTAATCTTCTTTTTGCGGTGTGTTTGTTGAGACCGATGAATTGTGGGTTTATGATCAAGTCTATCTATGAATAATATTTGAATCTTCTCTGAATTCTTTTATGTATGATTGGTTATCTTTGCAAGTCTCTTTGAATTATCAGTTTGGTTTGGCCTACTAGATTGGTTGTTCTTGCCATGGGAGAAGTGCTTAGCTTTGGGTTCTATCTTGCGGTGTCCTTTCCCAGTGACAGAAGGGGCAGCAAGGCACGTATTGTATCGTTGCCATCGAGGATAACAAGATGGGGTTTTTATCATATTGCATGAAACTATCCCTCTACATCATGTCATCTTGCTTAAGGCATTACTCTGTTTTTAACTTAATACTCTAGATGCATGCTTGATAGCGGTCGATGAGTGGAGTAATAGAAGTAGATGCAGGCAGGAGTCGGTCTACTTGTCTCGGACGTGATGCCTATATACATTATCATACCTAGATATTGTCCTAACTATGCTCAATTCTGTCAATTGCTCAACAGTAATTTGTTCACCCACCATAGAATACTTATGCTCTTGCGAGAAGCCACTAGTGAAACCTATGCCCCCCGGGTCTCTTTCTCATCATATCAATCTCCATCACTTTATTATTTCTTTGCTTTTACTTTGCTTTTACTTTTTACTTTGCATCTCTATACCAAAAATACCAAAAATATTATTTATCATCTCTATCAGATCTCACTTTCGTAAGTGACCGTGAAGGGATTGACAACCCCTAAGCGCGTTGGTTACGTTGAGGTATTGTTTTTGTGTAGGTATGAGGGACTCGTGTGTAGCCTTCTACTGGATTGATACCTTGGTTCTCAAAAACTGAGGGAAATACTTACACTACTTTGTTGCATCATCCTCTCCTCTTCGGGGAAATCCAATGCAGTGCTCAAGAGGTAGCAAGAAGAATTTCTGGCGCCGTTGCCGGGGAGTCTGCGCAAAAGTCAACATACCAAGTACCCATCACAATCCCTATCTCCCGCATTACATTATTTGCCATTTGCCTCTCGTTTTCCTCTCCCCCCAATTCACCCTTGACATTTTATTCACCCTCTCTCTCTCCTTCTCTATTTGCCTCTTTTTTCCCGTTTGCTTTTTGTTTGCTTGTGTGTTAGTTTGCTTGTTTGTTGCGATGGCTCTACCTAGATTTGGTGATCTTCACCTTAAAAGGTTAGAGGAGATCGAAAACAACGTCAGGAAGTTTATGGTTTTGCAATTTGAGCATAATAATTTCTTTAGAAATGAGCTTAAGGAACAAAAAAGTTTCATGAATTATATGAATAAAGAGCTCGATGATATGTCTAAAGAATTTGATGGTATAAGATCCCAAATTGCCCATCTTGAAAAATTAACTGCTAAAATTTCGGATGTGCAAGCTACCTTAGTCAATAAGATGGCCGCTAAACCGGATTCCTATGAAAATAATGATGAAGATCTAAAAGTTATTGATGTGTCCCCTATTAAATCTTTGTTTTGCAATATGAATCTTGATAATGATGGGACTGAATATGATCCACCTTTACCTAGAAGGCGTTCCAATAATTCTGAATCTTTTGAGCTTGATGCTAAATTTGATAAAAGTGGGATTGAAGAAGTCAAAACTTTAAATATTAATGAACCCACTATTTTGGATTTCAAGGAATTTAATTATGATAATTGCTCTTTCATACATTGTATTTCCTTATTGCAATCCGTGCTAAATTCTCCTCATGCTTATAGTCAAAATAAAGCCTTTACCAAATATATCGTTGATGCTTTGATGCAATCTTATGAAGAAAAACTTGAGTTGGAAGTTTCTATCCCTAGAAAACTATATGATGAGTGGGAACCTACTATTAAAATTAAGATTAAAGATCATCAATGCTATGCTTTCTATGATTTGGGTGCTGGTGTTTCCACGATTCCAAAGACTTTGTGTGATTTGCTAGGTTTTCGTGATTTTGATGATTGCTCTTTAAACTTGCACCTTGCGGATTCCACTATTAAGAAACCTATGGGAAGAATTAATGATGTTCTTATTGTTGCAAATAGGAATTATGTGCCCGTGGATTTTATTGTTCTTGACATAGATTGCAATCCTTCATGTCCTATTATTCTTGGTAGACCTTTCCTTAGAATGATTGGTGCAATTATTGATATGAAGGAAGGGAATATTAGATTCCAATTTCCGTTAAGGAAAGGCATGGAACACTTCCCTAGGAAGAAAATTAAATTACCTTATGAATCTATTATGAGAGCCACTTATGAATTGCCTTCCAAAGATGGCAATACCTAGATCTATCCTTGCTTTCATGCCTAGCTAGGGGCGTTAAACGATAGCGCTTGTTGGGAGGCACCCCAATTTTATTTTTACTAGCAAAAGAGTCCGTGCGTTGCAATGAAAAAAATATACCACACCCTAACCCAATAAATTAAATTAGTGACGTTGCAATAATTTATATACCAGAAAATGTGTAATCAAAAGGTTAATTTATAAATTACTATTGATCTTGCAAAAAAAGAATAATTTACATGTCGGATGTGAAACATATTTTTTTACTTCGCCGTGTGTGCCATAACCCCCTCCCAGCTGGCGTGCGGGACGAAATAGAACGTGAGCAAGATGCACCGTTGTCGCACTCTCTCTACTCTTCATTCCCCCTCTCTCCTTCCTATCTCACCAACGACATCGATGACAACCAGGGAGCCAACTGATGTTAAATCATATTGGAGGGGGCCAAAGTCAAAAAAAATGTCGTAAAACACAATATTAGCAGCAAGTAATCAGTCATGTGGTGGAAAATTCTGCATGTTGGCCTTGGCCGAGGCCCCTGCTTGCACCCTTTCCTCTGCCACTGAGTACCCGTGAGCCCAAATATCTTCTCCCTTAAAATAGTATTTCTTTCCAGTTTTCCACTCACTTTAATTTAGTCTATCTGAATTTGTAAGGTGTGATAGGCATGAATATTAAACTATGACACTAACAACAAACAACAACAAGTAATTATAATTGGTGCTCATCCGGAAAACGGTGTTAGCACGCATAGCATCCAACCATGGTTTTGTATGTTTTGTGTTTCATTTTGAAAAATTTACCACCCTTGAATGAAATGAGCGAATTTTGAATTTTTTTTGTAAGATCTCACGCGAAATGGACAATCCAAAATCTGAATTTTTGGACAAAAATGGGCGAAATATGAATGAAAAGCGACCAAAATTATACCAATATTTTAAATCTTGCAACAATGGAATAAAGCAGAATCAAACTGAACAACACCAATCGCTTGCTTGATATACACCCACGAATAACTTAGAACAATGCAATTAGCAGAAATACCACAATACTTACTCATCTTGGTCTGATTAGTACTACTACATCCTAACGCATGCGCACCACACTCTGCGGTCCAGCAGCTTCTAGTCCCAAGTTGATTAAAAGAAGCAACAGGCACCACCAAATCCCCACCGATGTCACCGCCCACTACGTGCCTTCTTATCCACAAACACATCGTCATTCCCCTCATCACCCAAACGCCGCCCCGCCTCCATCTTCCTCCTGCTGCCTGACCAGTGACCACACATCATTGCTCCTCCTCCTCCCTCCTCTCCTCTTCTCCATCCACCTCACCACCCAAGTGTTGGTCTCCTGTTCTTGGTCGCGGTGGCTGGCCAGAGCCAACATCCCAGCTGACAACATCGGCGTGCTTTCTGGCTACGCCTGGGGCGGTGGTGGCCTGTTCGTTGGCGCACTGGGGCCGGGGCGGAGTCCCCCTTCCTTGCAGTGGTGGTGATGGTGGAGCCCCTCCTCCCGGAGGGTGGCTGGGGGCAACCGGGGTTGCGCCGTTGCGGGGTAGGTGTGTAGTGGCTCGGTTGCGCCAGATCCGGCAGCCGACCAGCCCGCGCGGGGGACGGTCTGGTGGTGCTGGCGTGCTGCTCGACTGCTGGTGGCCACGGATGTGGGAGTGCCGAAGCTGCCTCCGGTGAAAGCCCCCGGGGCCCTGGTTTTCTCTCTTCCATGAGCTTGTCTCTGTACCAAAAATCAATATGGGCATCAATTTTCTCTGTATCTTTAGTTCGGCTCTCTCTCCTTCTTTAGGATTTTTTTTGAGCAAGCATTAAGCTTTATTAAGCACCGACTTGGGCTAAATCGCCCATTACAGCGTCAGCTACAAGAGCTGGAACATCATCATCATCATCATCATCATCAGATACACGCACTCCTCCAGTGGGGAGAGATAACCCTAGCTTGGCTAATTGGTGGGCCGGCACATTTGCTTCCCGTCTACAATGGAGCACATCGCACGAAGCGAACCAGAGATTCATTTGAAGCTTGAGATCCTCAATCAACTGTGCCTGCTTTGAGAAGTCCAGACCTCTTCTGTTAAGGGCTTGTTCCACTAAAAGAGCATCAGTTTCGACAATTAGGCGCACTACACCCAGCTCCGAAGCAATATCAATCGCTTTTTGGACAGCGAGCAGCTCTGCGCCAAAAGCATCAGCGACATGACCGCTTCGACCCGAGCGAGCTGCCACCATCGCCCCTTCGCTGTCTCGCACTATTACACCCCATGCACCAGTCTGTGCGCCAGGGATGTGGGCTCCATCCACATTGAATTTGAGGACGTCGGTCGGTGGCAGGCCCCAAAGCTGCGGTGTTGCATGTGGTTTGCCTGTTTTGCAATAATAACCCTGATACTCCTCCAAAGTGCATGCAGCCCTACAGGCGAACTGACCATGCTCCAGCGGTTTCTCGCCCTCCCTCACTTTGTTGCGCTGCGTCCACCATTGCCACCACATGACGACAATCAGCATCCGATCCTTCTCCGGTAATGTCCACAAAATGTCCAGGGTTGCACCTACAGACTCACATTCTTCTAGTTGTTGACGGGCATGCTCGAGATGAAGAGCCCGCCACACCTGTTTGATCTCCTGGCACTCCACAAACAGGTGTTTACCTGATTCGTTTCCGGAGTTGCACATGAAGCACTTGTGATTCTCAATAGTCATGCCCCTCCTGCATAAGATATCCTTGGTGGCTAAAGTGGTGTGCGCCAATCGCCACCAAAAGTGCTTGATTTTCCCCGAGCAGGCCATACGCCAAATTCTCTTCCACTTGTCCTGACCCCCCTCATTCAGCGAGCTGGCCTCGTGCTGGCCCTCCCCAGCTTGTCCCTCATCGGCTTCCCCAAGGGCTCTGCTTAGTTTATACGCGTGTTTAACTGAGAAGAGCCCTTTTGAGTCGTAATGCCATGCCGCAAAGTCGACCGCACCATCCCGTAGTGGCATCTGAAGAATCAGCTCAGCGTCTTCCTCCCAGAAATTGTCTTGAACAAGCTCCGTATCCCATTGGCCGGTACCCGGATCAATTAGTTCCGACACCCTGGTTAGTAAACTGCCTCCTCTAGGCGTAATAACTCTTCTCGACCAAGCCCTCGGGATCCATGGATCTTCCCAAATCCTGATATTCGCCCCATCTCCAACCCTCCAGATTATACCCTTGTTTATGAGCTCTATTCCATGGCAGATACTACGCCATGCATATGACATATTCGGGGCCGTGCCCGCTTCCAAAACCGAGCTGTGAGGGTAGTATTTGGCCTTCATTAGTTGTGCACAGAGGCTCTCGGGTTCCTGAAGCAGTCTCCACACCTGACGGGCAAGCATTGCAATATTGAAGTCATGGATATCTCTGAAGCCGAGACCACCTCGCCCTTTCGACCTAGTAAGTTTCTGCCATCCCACCCAATGGATTTTGTTCTGCTTATCTTGTTGGCTCCACCAGTACTGGGCAATCATGGCACTAGCTAATCTCCTCGCACAAGGTCTTGGTCTGGTAGAAAACGGACATAGCGAAGGTGGGGATAGCCTGCGCCACCCCTTTCACCAAGATTTCCTTGCCTTGTCTAGACAAGGTTCTCTCATTACAACCTTGCATTCGGTTCCAGATGGCATCCTTCAAATATGCAAACGCCTTCTTTTTGGATCGTCCAATGTACACAGGAAGTCCCAAGTACTTCTCGTTGTATGCCTCACTAGATATGTCTAGGATGGCCTGTACCGCCGCTTTGGACTGTGGTAAGCAATTCTTACTGAACATGATTGCCGACTTCTCGTGGTTTATACACTGTCCCGAGCATTGCTCATATATTTGCAGAATACGTTGCAGCTTCTCGGCTTCACTTTCTTTAGGATTATTAGCTCAAAGGGCAATTAACCCGAAGCCGCTCGCCTCGATCCGGATGACGCCGTCGTTAGGTGCGTCTAGCCCGTGCCCTGCCGCCGTCTTTTGCGGATGCCACTCGATTAGATCGAGCGAGAGAGCCGCTTGCCTCCCCACGCGCTGGTTGACCCGCCTCGATCCAGATCGACCGGGAGGATAACGGGGTGAATATACCCAAACAGTTTTTTTACTTACGGGTGGCAGTGGGGTAAATATTATCAACCTTTGGGGCACTTTTAATGACGGTGAGCGGGCGGGCAGAAGCACTGCGTGCTTTATTATTAATTAACTAGGTAATTGCCCGTGCGTTGCAACGGGACCAATCTTTTAGTATGCATCTCTCTCTTAAAACAACAATAAAAAAAGTCCATAAACAAATGCAAACTGCATTGGTCAAAGGAGGGCACTCGCAGCACCATGTAGTGAGGTCACAAATAAGACAACGCCTCCAAAGTCCCACTATATGATGTGTGCTGAATTCTTACTAAAAATTATTTTGCTTTCACGCAGACTCACATAATAATAACACGAAAGAATTATGATGGAATTTCATGTTCAAGCCAGTAGTATTATTTTCCTTTGATTGTGCCATACTCCGTTGGTTACTTTTCATATTGTGTGTATCTTGCAGATAAATAAGAGTTCTAATTAATTGTTGGAACCTGACCAGTAGCAAAATATAGAACCACCCATTATTCTGCTGCATAATGTACATTTTAAAGCATATCAGGTGCGCTTCTTTCTGTTTGTGCCTTGAAAATACTGGAATAATTTTCTTGGCCTTGCCTTGAAACCAAAAAGTGTGTTATTGAAGATTTTTCCTAACTCGATCTATATGGCTAAATTTTTAACCTGACTTCTCTCCCATATTTCTTGTAAGAGCCATCAACTTCTGACCCCAGCAATCCGCCAACCATGTACCTTCGTTAGGAAAAACAAGAATCATACCTCATTATCTTGTACTCTTAGCATGAATATATTGGGAACATAGAGAGCAAAGAAAAGATCCTTGCACGATTCTCATCCTGTTAAACCAGCATTCATCACAATGTCCTTTAGAGATAGGATGTGACAGAAACACGATCGCCCACAAAAAAACGATCGCCCACAAACCAGTAAGCACATGATTATTTGTAATCTCCTATATTATGCAAAAATGCACTACATAGATATTATATCTGTATCAATATCAACTATTATCTTGTAGGGCATAAACTGCGGCAAACTAAGACTTGCAAGCAAAGGGATCTGTAGGACGTGACACTCTTTTCATGTAAGGGGTAAGTTTGATTGCCACAGAAAAGTATAGAAGATTTAAATGGCTACAGACTTACGGTTTGGACAAAAGGGGTAATTAGAAATTGTTGTGTTAACATTTTACCTTGCCATGGTTCTTTCTCATATCAAGGAACTAAACAGCACCAGCATGCCGAGGCTCCAAGTATACAACAAAGGCAGCTAGCTTTTGGAAGAATGCATGTAGTATTTCAGAAGACTGTAATTAGAATGCCATCAAATGTTGAGAAATAATGAAACCTACCATTTCTCTTCCACCACCTTGATCTACATAATGGGTAGTACTATCATGGAAAACATATGACATAGGAACAATCGCATTAGATGTCCCATTTGTTCCTTGAATATAACTCCCAGTGGCAAAAATGTTGTGAACCGAGGAGGTCATCCTTGTGTAACCCTAGTTCCCTACTGAAACTGTCATTAACATGTGTTGTGGCCTTTTGACGACATTCCCGCCAAGCTTTAAGAGGCAATACCTCTCCAAAGTCATGAAATCTAAGTATTCATGATCAAAGTCCCTGTCGTAAATTATCTCTCTGTCCAAGAAAGCCGCATTCTGGAATTAGATGGCGCAACATTAGGAGCAGTATAAGATGTAATGTCTTCAAACAGAGCAGAGGAGGGCACATTAGAATGCATCACATAGTCCTATACATATGGATATTAAATGAAATGGAGCAGAAAACTTATAGCAAAAGTTATCTTCAGTTGTCTCCCATATTGATGTAGAGAATAAGTTTCTTAAAAAACACACAGATCCTTCTTATGTTAATGCTTCATCTCTATTTTTACTAACAAGCAATTGAGCAAGCGAGCAAAAAGATTCTAAGTATTCCATTGGTAAATCAGTACTAACCGTTGTCATTCACATTCATGCATATATGTCGATCGCAGAATCAGACCTGCCGTTGGCACCGGTTAGCCCAACAAACTGAAGGAAATTAATGTCAATTAATCTCAATGGACCAAACCATGCTTAAGTACACTTAATCACCCTATTTAACTATTAGCAGCTTAGCATTGTCCAGACAGGAGGTGAACTGAACGAATTGTTGTATACTACCCTCATCACGCAATGGTTTAGGGTTCCCAATGTTTGTCCATTCATTCAGCTACAGTCAGAACAACCACCGTGCCTATTTCTACACATGATGCAGGTAGTTAGTTGGATAGGAGAGCGAGTGCCTCGACGATTGCAAGCACAAGGGGAGGACCGAGAAGAGCGTCACAGGTCGCCGCCGCCATGGGTACCAAACTCACACGGGCCTGAAGCCCTGAACGACAGAGAACGGCTGGGGCAGTGCGAAGTAGGACGTCCCGGGCCTGAACGACACGCCCACATGGGATAGGACAACGAGTATAGCACGAGCAATGGCTTCCGCCTGCCACCGCTTCATGGCACTCGCTTACTTGTGCTCTCCGCGGACATCGATGGCCCTCGCTCAATCACCTCGTGCGGTGGCCACTGGCGACACCGGCAAGCACCCCACCAGGCAAATCTATGATGGGGTCTAAGGATGAGAGACGCTGCTTTTTTTTCTTTGAACATACTCCTAGATGAGAGCCGCTGCTTACCAATCAGGGCCGGCAGCACGGGGGAAAGGAGGCGATAGTTCTACCATGCCACATCTCAAGGTATGGTAATTGCAGGTGCATTAAAAATTTCACGAGATTAAAGGGCGAGAGGATTCCGATCCGATTCTTAGATGCGCAAGCCATGGAAGGAAACGGGTCGGTTTTTAATCGTTTGCTTTGATCATGATTGATTGACTTACCAATTGTGAAAAGGAAAATCAGGAGGGGTGGGATAGTGTACGGAAGGTGGGGTGGGAGAGAAGGTTGGATGAAAATTTTGACGTAAGAGGGGAGAGGGAACGTTACGTTTCTTTTAGATGATAGAGATTATTATTATTATTATTATTATTATTATATTAGGGAAAGATTCTTGATGCGCCTTGTTTGTGTTCAACACAACTCATGTAAATATATAAATATGTAAAAAAATTGTATAAAATGGCGAGATAATACTATTTAATAGGACATCAAATCCATCGATCAACTTTTTGAAGCAGGCCAGTTTGACTTGGCTCATGTTTTTTTGGCAGGCTCTACCATCCATTAGTACGGTGGATCGGATAAAAAAATTGTGTGTTTGTGCTGTGTTGTGAGTTCGACTTTCGCTCGAGCATCAATTCTTTCTGGCTCGCTCTAGGCTGGAGCGTGAGCCAGCAATTGCTCAGCCAGACGACACAGGCAAGACTTGGCCCAGCACGCTGCGGACATATAAAAATAGAGATATGGGCCAGCCGGCCGCTTCACTTAGTTTTACCTTTCTTCTACAAGTAGAACGTCTCGCTTTTCAATTTTCCTCAACAACAACAAAATGTCTCGGTTTCCAATTAAAAAGTAGCGTACGTAAAAATAGTTAAAACGGAACGAAACAAAGCGGAACCAAGAATACCTATTCTCGCTTTGCAATTTTCCTCAACAACAAAAAAATGTCTCGGTTTCCAATTAAAAAGTAGCGTACGTAAAAATAGTTAAAACGGGACAAAACAAAGCGGAACCAAACCAAGAATACCTATTCCCTTTAATAGTAGGTGTAGATATAGATATAGATTTCATGTTTTTTGCTTCTATTTAGTAAAAAATAATTTATTTAGCCTTTGTTTTGGTTGTGTTTTTTGTGTTTAATTAGTGTTTGTGCCAAGTAGAACCGTTGGTAAGACTTGCGGAAAGTCTTTTGAATCTTGCTTTAAAAAAACAGAAACTTTAGAGCTCATGAGAACTGCTGCCATTTTTATTTGGAAAGTGCTATTTAGTTAATTCTTTTTGCATATGATTAATAGATAAATTCTTCACGCCCATCAATTTATTTTAGAATTTTTGGGGTTCCAGAACTTGCGTTAGCTGCAGATTACTACAGAGTTTTGACAGATTCTGTATTCCGTGTGTTGTTTGCTTATTTTGATGAATCTATGGCTAGTAAAATAGTTTATAAACCATAGAGAAGTTGCAATACAGTAGGTTTAACAGTAATATAAATAAATAATGAGTTCATTACAGTACCTTGAAGTGGTGTTTTGTTTTCTTTTGTTAACGGAGCTCATGAGATTTTCTACTTTAAGTTTTGTGTTGTGAAGTTTTCAAGTTTTGGGGAAAGATTTGATGAATTATGGAACAAGGAGTGGCAAGAGCCTAAGCTCGGGGATGCCCATGGCACCCCAAGATAATCTAAGGACACCTAAAAGCCAAAGCTTGGGGGATGCCCCGGAAGGCATCCCCTCTTTCGTCTACTATACCGGAAACTTTACGTGGAGCTATATTTTTATTTACCACATGATATGTGTTTTGCTTGGAGTGTCTTGTATTATTTGAGTCTTTATTTGTTAGTTTTCCACAATCATCCTTGCTGCACACACATTTTTAAGAGAGACACACATGATTCAAAAATTGTTAGAATACTCTATGTGCTTCACTTATATCTTTTGAGTTATATAGTTTTTGCTCTAGTGCTTCACTTATATCTTTTAGAGCACGATGGTGGATTTGTTTCATAGAAACTTTTGTTCTCTCATGCTTCACTTAGATTATTTTGAGAGTCCTACAAAACAGCATGGTGATTTTCTTTAATAATGTTAGGCATTCAAGATTAATAATAAAATTTTCTTATGAGTGTGTTGAATACTATGAGAAGTTTGAAACTTGATAATTATTTTGAGATATGGAGATGGTGATATTAGAGTCATGCTAGTTGAGTAGTTGTGAATTTGAGAAATGCTTGTGTTGAAGTTTGTGATTCCCGTAGCATGCACGTATGGTGAACCGTTATGTTAAGAAGTCAGAGCATGATGTATTTATTGATTGTCCTCCTTATGAGTGGCGGTCGGGGACGAGCGATGGTCTTTTTCTACTAATCTATCCCCCCTAGGAGCATGCGCGTAGTACTTTGCTTCGATAACAAATAGATTTTTGTAATAAGTATGTGAGTTCTTTATTACTAATGTTGAGTCTATGGATTATACGCACTCTCACTCTTCCACCATTGCTAGCCTATCTAATACCGCGCACGTTTCGCCGGTATCATACACCCACCATATACCTTCCTCAAAACAGCCACCATACCTACCTATCATGGCATTTCCATAGCCATTCCGAGATATATTGCCATGCAATTTTCCATTGTTTCGTTTACTATGACACGCTCCATCATTGTCATATTGCTTCGCATGATCATGTAGTTGACATTTTAGTTGTGGCAAAGCCATCGTTCATAATTCTTTCATATAAGTCACTCATGCATCATTGCTATCCCGATATACCGCCGGAGGCATTCATATAGAGTCATACTTTGTTCTAGTATCGAGTTGTAATCATTGAGTTGTAAAAAAATAGAAGTGTGATGATCATCATTCATAGAGTATTGTCCCAAAAAAAAGAGAGAAAGGCCAGAAAAAAGAAGGCCCCCCAAAAAAGGGGCAATACTACTATCTTTTTTTCCACACTTGTGCTTCAAAGTAGCACCATGATCTTAATGATAGAGAGTCTCCTATGTTATCACTTTCATATACTAGTGGGAATTTTTCATTATAGAACTTGGCTTGTATATTCCAACGATGGGCTTCCTCAAAATGCCCTAGGTCTTCGTGAGCAAGCAAGTTGGATGCACACCCACTTAGTTCTTTTTGTTGAGATTTCATATATTTATAGCTCTAGTGCATCCGTTGCATGGTAATCCCTACTCACTCACATTGATATCTATTAATGGGCATCTCCATAGCCCGTTGATACGTGATACGTCTCCAACGTATCTATAATTTTTTATTGCTCCATGTTGTATTATCTACTGTTTTGGACATTATTGGGCTTTATTATCCACTTTCATATTATTTTTGGGACTAACCTATTAACCGGAGGCCCAGCCCAGAATTGCTGTTTTTTTGCCTATTTTAGGGTTTCGAGGAAAAGGAATATCAAACGGAGTCCAAACGGAATGAAACCTTCGGGAACGTGATTTTCTCATCGAACATGATCCAGGAGACTTGGACCCTACGTCAAGAAACAAAGGAGGAGGCCACGAGGTAGGGGGGCGCCCCCCCAGGCGCGCCCTCCACCCTCGTGGGCCCCCTGTTGCTCCACTGACGTACTCCTTCCTCCTATATATACCTATGTACCCCCAAACGATCATATACGTAGCCAAAAACCCTAATTCCACCGCCGTAACATTCTGTATCCACGAGATTCCATCTTGGGGCCTGTTTCGGAGCTCCGCCGGAGGGGATATCCATCACGGAGGGCTTCTACATCAACACCATAGCCCCTCCGATGAAGTGTGAGTAGTTTACCTCAGACCTTCGGGTCCATAGTTATTAGCTAGATGGCTTCTTATATCTTTTTGGATCTCAATACAATGTGCTCCCCCTCATCTATTTGATGTAATCTTCTTTTTGCGGTGTGTTTGTTGAGACCAATGAATTGTGGGTTTATGATCAAGATTATCTATGAACAATATTTGAATCTTCTCTGAATTCTTTTATGTATGATTGGTTATCTTTGCAAGTCTCTTCGAATTATCAGTTTGGTTTGGCCTACTAGATTGATATTTCTTGCAATGGGAGAAGTGATTAGCTTTGGGTTCAATCTTGCGGTGTCCTTTCCCAGTGACAGTAGGGGCAGCAAGGCACGTATTGTATTGTTGCCATCGAGGATAACAAGATGGGGTTTTTATCATATTGCATGAATTTATCCCTCTATATCATGTCATCTTGCTTAAGGCGTTACTCTGTTTTCATGAACTTAATACTCTAGATGCATGCTGGATAGCGGTTGATGTGTGGAGTGATAGTAGTAGATGCAGGCAGGAGTCGGTCTGCATGTATCGGACGTGATGTCTATATACATGATCATACCTAGATATTCTCATAACTATGCTCAATTCTGTCAATTACTCAACAGTAATTTGTTCGCCCATCGTAAAATACCTATGCTCTTGAGAGAAGCCACTAGTGAAACTTATGGCCCCCGGGTCTATCTTCATCATATTAATCTTCCAATACTTAGTTATTTCCTTTGCTTTTTACTTTGCTTTTATTTTACTTTGCATCTTTCTCACAAAAATACCAAAAATATTATCTTATCATATCTATCAGATCTCACTCTCGTAAGTGACCGTGTAGGGATTGACAACCCCTTATCGCATTGGTTGCGAGGAGTTATTTTCTTTGTGCAGGTACGAGGGACTCGCGCATAGCCTAGTACTGGATTGATACCTTGGTTCTCAAAAACTAAGGGAAATACTTACGCTACTTTGCTGCATCATCCTTTCCTCTTCAAGGAAATCCAAC
This sequence comes from Triticum urartu, assembly GCF_003073215.2. Lineage (NCBI taxonomy): Eukaryota > Viridiplantae > Streptophyta > Magnoliopsida > Poales > Poaceae > Triticum > Triticum urartu. Next base: position 514,720,174 of record NC_053026.1, read on the forward strand.
GCAGTGCTCAAGAGGTAGCAATACGTCTAGTTGATGTGAGACTATTTTCTCCCTTTTTGTCTTCTCCACAACCACCATTCTATTCCACATATAGTGCTATGTCCATGGCTTATGCTCATGTATTGCGTGAAGATTGAAAAAGTTTGAGAACACCAAAAGTATGAAGCAATTGCTTGGCTTGTCATCGGGGTTGTGCATGATTTAAATACTTTGTGTGGTGAAGATCGAGCATAGCCAGACTATATGATTTTGTAGGGATAACGTTCTTTGGCCATGTTATTTTGAAGAGACATAATTGCTTAGTTAGTATGCTCGAAGTATTATTATTTCTATGTCAATATTGAACTTTTGTCTTGAATCTTTTGGATCTGAATATTCATATCACAATTAAGAGAATTACATTGAAATTATGCCAAGTAGCATTCCACATCAAAAATTCTATTTTTATCATTTACCTACTCGGGGACGAGCAGGAATTAAGCTTGGGGATGCTTGATATGTCTCCAACGTATCTATAATTTTTGATTGTTCCATGCTATATTATATCCTGTTTCAGACATTATTGGGCTTTATTATACACTTTTATATTATTTTCGGGACTAACCTATTAACCGGAGGCCCAGCCCAGAATTGCTGTTTTTTGCCTATTTCAGAGTTTCACAGAAAAAGAATATCAAACGGAGTCCAAACGGAATGAAACCTTCAGGAATGTGATTTTTGGAACGAACGTGATCCAGAGGACTTGGACCCTACGTCAAGACATCAACCAGGAAGGCACGAGGTAGGGGGAACCTACCCTCCCCCCCAAGGCACGCCCTCCACCCTCGTGGGGCCCATGTTGCTCCACCAACGTACTCCTTCCTCCTATATATACCTACGTACCCCCAAACTACCAGATAAAGAGCCAAAACCCTAATTCCACCGCCATAACTTTCTATATCCACGAGATCCCATCTTGGGGCCTTTTCTGGAGCTCCGCCAGAGGGGGTATCGATCACGGAGGGCTTCTACATCAACACCATAGCCCCTCCGATGAAGTGTGAGTAGTTTACTTCAGACCTTAGGTCCATAGTTATTAGATAGATGGCTTCTTCTCTCTTTTTGGATCTCAATACAAAGTTCTCAACCTCTCTTGTGGAGATCTATTCGATGTAATCTTATTTTGCGGTGTGTTTGTTGAGATTGATGAATTGTGGGTTTATGATCAAGTTTATCTATGAACAATATTTGAATCTTCTGTGAATTCTTTTATGTATGATTGGTTATCTTTGCAAGTCTCTTCGAATTATCAGTTTGGTTTGTCCTACTAGATTGATCTTTCTTGCAATGGGAGAAGTGCTTAGCTTTGGGTTCAATCTTGCGGTGTTCTTTCCCAGTGATAGTAGGGGCAGCAAGGCACGTATTGTATTGTTGCCATCGAGGATAAAAAGATGGGGCTTATATCATATTGCATGAGTTTATCCCTCTACATCATGTCATCTTGCTTAAAGCGTTACTCTGCTCTCTTGAACTTAATACTCTAGATGCATGCTGGATAGCGGTCGATGTGTGGAGTAATAGTAGTTGATGCAGCCAGGAGTCGGTCTGCATGTCTCGGACGTGATGACTATATACATGATCATACCTAGATATTCTCATAACTATGCTCAATTCTGTCAATTGCTCAACAGTAATTTGTTTACCCTCCGTAATACTTATGCTCTCGAGAGAAGCCTCTAGTGAAACCTATGGCCCCCGGGTCTATTTTCCATCATATTAATCTTCCAAAATATTAGCTTATCATATCTATTAGATCTCACTCTCGTAGGTGACCGTGAAGGGATTGACAACCCCTTTATCGCGTTGGTTGTGAGGAGTTTATTTGTTTGTCTAGGTGCGAGGGACTCGTGTGTGGCCTCCTACTGGATTGATACATTGGTTCTCAAAAATTGAGGGAAATACTTACGCTGCTCTGCTGCATCACCCTTTCCTCTTCAAGGGAAAACCAACGCCGTGCTCAAAAGGTAGCAGAACTCCACATTATGGCCAATATGTGCCACTAGTGCACGTGTTGAACCATGGTAACATCCATGGAGATGCCATGGTAAGATTTTTTACTATTACAACAACTGTGCATCTTTTGCGTACTTATAAAACTGAACTACATTGCTAACTACGAAGTTATTACTATGTTTTTCAATAGAAAATCCCAAAGGATTGTGTGCCTCGTCTGATGTATCAGACTGGTCGCCTTGATGTTTTGAACATACGGCCAGGTCATCCTATGAATCTCACCTGTCCATATCGGATTTCTAAAACCACTGAAGACATGAAAATCAAAGAATGGAAAAAATGTATGGACAGTCGTAAGGAGGTACTTGGAAGCAACATTGTGCGAAAGGCAAGAATTGGAGACAGGATAATCTCCATTCTCCATAATGGACAGTCAGGGGCTATCTTGTTTTATGCTATTTTACCCAAGAGAATATAGTAGGTCTTAAGAGAATGTAGTAGGTCCTATGAGGTATAATGTTTATTATGTAGTACAATGTGTTAGAGTTGATGATGAGGAGTAGTTGTGATTATGACTAGTGACCAACTTGCTATGTGATGTCTCATTGATGAAAACGATGATCATGAGGACGTGTTATATGACAATGATGTATTATGATGATAAGTTGTTAATGATATGATGATGACGATGATATTTATTATATCATTGGGTGAAAGAACCGCAGATTAGTTTCAAGTGGATGTCCATGCACTTGAAACAAGTCCACGGTTCTTTCACCCCATGATGTAAAAACAATCTCTAAATTGCTGTTGTATGAAAACTTTTATAAAGGTGTATGAATACAACATGAAATAAAAAGAAATAACATACGAAATAATAGTAGTAACGCGGGCTGGTAGAAGCGCTACTATTAGTTACCAGTAGTGCTCTTGGGGAAAGCGCTACTACTAAGTCGATATAGCAATAGCGTGGGTTGACCCACGCTACTACTAACTTTAGCTGTAGCGCCATACCAGTAGAACTCCCTCCCGCGGTACTAATAAGCCTAAAACCCGCGCTGCTGCTAGCCTTTTCCCATAGTAGTGAACCCCTCATACACGTTGGGTTGCAAGTATTTGTTATTTGTGTGCAGGTACCGCTTACATAGTGTTGCTTGGTTCTCCTACTGGATTGATAGCCTTGGTTTCATAACTAAGGAAAATACTTACAGTTGTTGTGCTGCATCATCCTCTTCTTTTCAGGGAAATACCAACGCAGATACAAGCAATCAAGTGTGCCTGACACATTGTTCATTGAAAATTATATAAATTTCTTGACACAGATTAAGACTTTATTGAAAATAGTTTTTTCAGTAAAGTACTTAGGCAATATAGTCATTGTATTAGACAAAATCATCTATGGAGGTAATAATGTCTAATCGGGCTTAACCAAAAACATATTGACAAGATACTAAAGTTGTTTAGTATGGAAAATGCCAAGAAAAGTTTTTGTCAAAGTCACATGGAAGAGGTTCTTAGCAAGAATCGGTATCTTGGAAATAATGATGAGTGAAATACATGATTTAAATCACACTTGTATTAATTCCATGGTATCTAAATAACCATATATGTCCAGGACTCCAAGTTTGTGAGTAAAGTTACTGGAATGGTCAAATTGTTGAGCATATGATAACAGTGAAAATGTCGTTGACTACCGATGAAATGTTTTTCACATACCGTTGACTATCGTCGGTATCTCAATACCTAGTTCAATCTCGTTACCGGCAAGTCTCTTTACTCGTTCTATAATACATCATCCCGCAACTAACTCATTAGTTGCAATGCTTGCAAGGCTTAAGTGATGTGCATTACCGAGAGGGCCCAGAGATACCTCTCTGACAATCGGAGTGACAAATCCTAATCTCTAAATACGCCAACCCAACAAGTACCTTCGGAGACACCTGTAGAGCACCTTTATAATCACCCAGTTATGTTGTGACGTTTGGTAGCACACAAAGTGTTCCTCCGGTAAACGGGAGTTGCATAATCTCATAGTCATAGGAACATGTATAAGTCATGAAGAAAGCAATAGCAACATACTAAACGATCGGGTGCTAAGCTAACGGAATGGGTCAAGTCAATCACATCATTCAACTAATGATGTGATCCCGTTAATCAAATGACAACTCATGTCAATGGCTAGGAAACATAACCATCTTTGATCAACGAGCTAGTCAAGTAGAGGCATACTAGTGACACTCTGTTTGTCTATGTATTCACACAAGTATTATGTTTCCGGTTAATACAATTCAATCATGAATAATAAACATTTATCATGATATAAGTAAATAAATAATAAATTTATTATTGCCTCTAGGGCATATTTCCTTCAGGGCGCGCCTACCCCCACCCCCCAAGGCGCACCCTCCAACCTTGTGGGGGCCATGTTGCTCCACCGACGTACTCCTTTCCACCTATATATACCTACGTACCCCCAAACTACCAGATACGGAGCCAAAACCCTAATTCGCCGGTGTAACTTTCTGTATCCACGAGATCCCATATTGGGGCCTTTTTCGGAGCTCCGCCGGAGGGGGTATCGATCACGGAGGGCTTCTACATCAACACCATAGCCCCTCCGATGAAGTGTGGGTAGTTTACTTCAGGACCTTCGTCCATAGTTATTAGCTAGATGGCTTCTTCTCTCTTTTTGGATCTCAATACAAAGTTCTCCCCCTCTCTGTGGAGATCTATTCGATGTAATCTTTTTTGCGGTGTGTTTGTTGAGATCGATGAATTGTGGGTTTATGATCAAGTTTATCTATGAACAATATTTGAATCTTCTCTGAATTCTTTTATGTATGATTGGGTTATCTTTGCAAGTCTCTTCGAATTATCAGTTTGGTTTGTCCTACTAGATTGATCTTTCTTGCAATGGGAGAAGTGCTTAGCTTTGGGTTCAATCTTGCGGTGTTCTTTCCCAGTGATAGTAGGGGCAGCAAGGCACGTATTGTATTGTTGCCATCGAGGATAACAAGATGGGGCTTATATCATATTGCATGAGTTTATCCCTCTACATCATGTCATCTTGCTTAAAGCGTTACTCTGCTCTCTTGAACTTAATACTCTAGATGCATGCTGGATAGCGGTCGATGTGTGGAGTAATAGTAGTTGATGCAGGCAGGAGTCGGTCTGCATGTCTCGGACGTGATGCCTATATACATGATCATACCTAGATATTCTCATAACTATGCTCAATTCTGTCAATTGCTCAACAGTAATTTGTTTACCCACCGTAAAATACCTATGCTCTTGAGATAAGCCACTAGTGAAACCTATGGCCCCCGGGTCTATCTTCATCATATTAATCTTCCAATACTTAGTTATTTCCTTTGCTTTTTACTTTGCTTTTATTTCACTTTGCATCTTTATCACAAAAATACCAAAAAATTATCTTATCATATCTATCAGAGCTCACTCTCGTAAGTGACCGTGAAGGGATTGACAACCCCTTATCACGTTGGTTGCGAGGAGTTATTTGCTTTGTGCAGGTACGAGGGACTCGCGCGTAGCCTCTTACTGGATTTATACCTTTGTTCTCAAAAACTGAGGGAAATACTTACGCTACTTTGCTACATCATCCTTTCCTCTTCAAGGAAATCCAACGCAGTGCTCCAGAGGTAGCAAGAAGAATTTCTGGCGCCGTTGCGGGGAGTATACGCAAAAGTCAATATACCAAGTAGCATCACAATCCCTATCTCCCGCATTACATTATTTGCCATTTGCCTCTCGTTTTCCTCTCCCCCACATAACCCTTGCCGTTTTATTCACCCTCTCTCTCTATCCTCCCTATCTTTCTCTATTTGCCTCTTTTTTCCCGCTTGCTTTTTGTTTGCTTGTGTGTTGGATTGCTTGCTTGTCACGATGGCTCAAGATAACACTAAATTGTGTGACTTTACCGATACCAACAACAATGATTCTATTAGCACTCCGATTGCTCCTCTTACCGATGCTGAATCTTGTGAAATTAATGCCGCTTTACTGAATCTTGTCATGAAAGATCCGTTTTCCGGCCTTCCTAGTGAAGATGCCGCTACCCATCTAAATAGCTTCGTTGATTTGTGTGATATGCAAAAGAAGAAAGATGTGGATAACGATATTGTTACATTGAAGCTATTTCCTTTTTCACTTAGAGATCGCGCTAAAGCTTGGTTTTCGTCTTTGCCTAAAAATAGTATTTATTCTTGGAACAAGTGCAAAGATGATTTTATCTCTAAGTATTTTCCTCCCGCTAAGATCATCTCCCTTAGAAAAGATATTATGAATTTTAAGAAACTTGATCATGAACATGTTGCACAAGCTTGGGAGAGGATGAAATTAATGATACGTAATTACCCCACTCATGGTTTGAATTTATGGATGATTATACAAATTTTTTATGCCGGATTGAATTTTGCTTCTAGAAATCTTTTAGATTCGGCCGCGGGAGGAACTTTTATGGAAATCACTTTAGGATAAGCTACTAATATCCTAGATAATATTATGGTTAATTATTCTCAATGGCACACTGAAAGATCTACTAATAAAAAGGTGCATGTGATAGAAGAAATTAATGTTTGGAGTGGAAAGATGGATGAACTTATGAAATTATTTGCTAGTAGGAGTGTTTCTTCTAATCCTAATGATATGCCCTTGTCTACTTTGATTGAGTATAATAATGAATCTATGGATGTGAATTTTCTTGGTAGGAATAATTTTGGTAACAAAGCGTATAGAGGAAATTTTAATCCTAGGCCTTGTCCTAGTAATCCATCTATTAATTGTGGTAATTCCTACAACAATTATTATGGAAATTATAATAATATTCCCTCTGATTTTGAATCTAATATTAAAGAATTTATTACTTCACAAAAGAATTTCAATGCTTTGATTGAAGAAAAATTGCTTAAGATTGATGAGTTGGCTAGGAACGTTGATAGAATTTCTCTTGATGTTGATTCTTTGAAACTTAGATATATTCCTCCTAAGCATGATATCAATGAGTCTCTCAAAGCCATGAGAATCTCCATTGATGAGTGCAAAGAAAGAACCGCTAGGATGCGTGCTAAGAAAGATGTCTTTATAAGAGCGTGTTCTTCTAGTTCCTATGAGAATAAAGATGAAGATCTAAAAGTTAATGTTGTGTCCCCTATTAAATCTTTGTTTTGCAATATGAATCTTGATAATGATGGGACTGAATATGATCCACCTTTATCTAGAAGGCGTTCCAAAACATTGGAGTTTTTAGATCTTGATGCTAAATTTGATAAAAGTGGGATCGAAGAAATTAAAACCCTAGATGTTGCTAAACCCACTATTTTGGATTTCAAGGAATTTAATTATGAAAATTGCTCTTTTATTGATTGTATTTCCTTGTTGCAATCCGTGCCAAATTCTCCTCATGCTTATAGTCAAAATAAAGCGTTTACTAAACATATCGTTGATGCCTTGATGCAATCTTATGAAGAAAAACTTGTGTTGGAAGTTTCTATCACTAGAAAACTTTATGATGAGTGGGAACCAACTAATAAAATTAAAATTAAAGATCATGAATGCTATGCTTTGTGTGATTTGGGTGCTAGTGTTTCCACGATTCCAAAGACTTTGTGTGACTTGTTAGGTTTCCATGATTTTGATGATTGCTCTTTAAACTTGCACCTTGCGGATTCCACTATTAAGAAACCTATGGGAAGAATTAATGATGTTCTTATTGTCGCAAATAGGAATTATGTGCCCGTAGATTTTATTATTCTTGACATAGATTGAAATCCTTCATGTCCTATTATTCTTGGTAGACCTTTCCTTAGAACAATTGGTGCAATTATTGATATGAAGGAAGGAAATATTAGATCCCAATTTCCGTTAAGGAAAGGCATGGAACACTTTCCTAGAAAGAAAATTAAATTACCTTATGAATCTATTATGAGAGCCACTTATGGATTGCCTACCAAAGATGGCAATACCTAGATCTATCCTTGCTTTTTATGCCTAGCTAGGAGCGTTAAACGATAGTGCTTGTTGGGAGGCAACCCAATTTTATTTTTATTCCTTGCTTTTTGCTCTTGTTTAGTAATAAATAATTTACCTAGCCTCTGTTTTGGTTGGGTTTTCCGTGTTTAATTAGTGTTTGTGTCAAGTAGAACCGTTGAGAAGACTTGGGGAAAGTCTTGATATCTTGCTGTAAAAAACAGAAACTTTAGCGCTCACGAGAACTGCTGCCATTTTTATTTGGAAAGTTCTATTTAGTTAATTCATTTTGCAGATAATTAATAGATAAATTCCTCACGTCCAGAAATTAATTTTAGAATTTTTGGGGTTCCAGATCTTGCGCTACCTACAGATTACTACAGACTGTTCTATTGTTGACAGATTCTGTTTTTCGTGTGTTGTTTACTTATTTTGATGAATCTATGGTTAGTAAAATAGTTTATAAACCATAGAGAAGTTGGAATACAGTAGGTTTCACACCAATATAAATAAAGAATGAGTTCATTACAGTACCTTGAAGTGGTCTCTTGTTTTCTTTCGCTAACGGAGCTCACGAGATTTTCTACTTTAAGTTTTGTGTTGTGAAGTTTTTAAGTTTTGGGTAAAGATTTGATGGATTATGGAACAAGGAGTGGCAAGAGCCTAAGCTTGGGGATGCCCATGGCACCCCCAAGATAACCTAAAGGACACCTAAAAGCCAAAGCCTGGGGATGCCCCGGAAGGCATCCCCTCTTTCGTCTACTTCTATCGGTAAACTTTACTTGGAGCTATATTTTTATTCACCACATGATATGTGTTTTTCTTGGAGTGTCTTGTATGATTTGAGTCTTTGCTTTTTAGTTTACCACAATCATCCTTTCTGTACACACCTTTTGAGAGAGCCATACATGATTTGGAATTTGTTTCAATACTCTATGTGCTTCACTTATATCTTTTTGAGTTATATAGTTTTGCTCTAGTACTTCACTTATATCTTTTAGAGCACGATGGTGGATTTGTTTTATAGAAACTATTGATCTCTCATGCTTCACTTAGATTATTTTGAGAGTCTTAATAGCATGGTAATTTGCTTAAAATCCTAATATGCTAGGTATTCAAAGTTAGTAAAATTTTCTTAAGAGTGTTTTGAATACTAAGAGAATTTTGATGCTTGATGATTGTTTTGAGATATGGAGGTAATAATATCAAAGTTGCGCTAGTTGAGTAGTTGTGAAATTGAGAAATGCTTGTGTTGAAGTTTGCAAGTCCCGTAGCATGCACGTATGGTAAATGTTATGCAACAAATTTGAAACATGAGGTGTTATTTGATTGTCTTCCTTATGAGTGGCGGTCGGGGACGAGCGATGGTCTTTTCCTACCAATCTATCCCCCTAGGAGCATGCGCGTAGTACCGAGGTTTTTGATGACTTGTAGATTTTTGCAATAAGTATGGGAGTTCTCTATGACTAATGTTGAGTCCATGGATTATACGCACTCTCACCCTTCCATCATTGCTAGCCTCTTCGGTACCGTGCATTGCCCTTTCTCACATTGAGAGTTGGTGCAAACTTCGCCGGTGCATGCAAACCCCGTGATATGATAAGCTCTTTCACACATAAACCTCCTTATATCTTCCTCAAAACAGCCACCATACCTACCTATTATGGCATTTCCATAGCCATTCCGAGATACATTGCCATGCAACTTTCCACCAATCCGTTTATCATGACACATTCATCATTGTCATATTGCTTAGCATGATCATGTAGTTGACATAGTATTTGTGGCAAAGCCACTGTTCATAATTCTTTCATACATGTCTCCGTCGTATCTACTTTTCCAAACACTTTTGCCCTTGTTTTGGACTCTAACTTGTATGATTTGAATGGAATTAACCCGGACTGGCGCTGTTTTCAGCAGAATTGCCATGATGTTGTTTTATGTGCAGAAAACAAATATTCTCGGAATGACCTGAAACTCCACGGAACATCTTAGAAAAAATAATAAAAAATCCTTGCCAAAGATGAAGACCAGGGGGCCCACACCCTGTTCACGAGGGTGGCCCCCCCCTCTAAGGCGCGCCCCCTACCTCGTGGGCCCCCTGGATGCCCTCCGACGCCAACTCCAACTCTATATATTTGCTTTCGGATAGAAAAAAATCAGAGAGAAGAAATCATCGCGTTTTACGATACGGAGCCGCCGCCGCCAAGCCCTAAAACCTCTCGGGAGGGCTGATCTGGATTCTGTTCGGGGCTCTGGAGAGGGGGATTCGTCGCCGTCGTCATCATCATCCATCCTCCATCACCAATTTCATGATGCTCACCGCCGTGCGTGAGTAATTCCATCGTAGGCTTCCTGGACGGTGATGGGTTGGATGAGATTTACCATGTAATCGAGTTAGTTTTGTTAGGGTTTGATCCCTAGTATCCACTATATTATGAGATTGATGTTGCTATGACTTTGCTATGCTTAATGCTTGTCACTAGGGCCCGAGTGCCATGATTTCAGATCTGAACCTATTATGTTTTCATGAATATATGTGAGTTCTTGATCCTATCTTGCAAGTCTATAGTCACCTACGATGTGTTATGATCCGGCAACCCCGAAGTGACAATAATCGGGACCACTCCCGGTGATGACCATAGTTTGAGGAGTTCATGTATTCACTATGTGCTAATGCTTTGTTCCGGTTCTCTATTAAAAGGAGGCCTTAATATCCCTTAGTTTCCGATAGGACCCCGCTACCACGGGAGGGTAGGACAAAAGATGCCATGCAAGTTCTTTTCCATAAGCACGTATGACTATATACAGAATACATGCCTACATTACATTGATGAATTGGAGCTAGTTCTGTGTCACCCTATGTTATGACTGTTACATGATGAACCGCATCCGGCATAATTATCCATCACTGATCCGGTGCCTACGAGTTTTCCATATACTGGTTTACGCTTATTTACTTTCCTGTTGCTACTATTACAATCACTACAAAATACCAAAAACATTACTTTTGCTGTCTTTACTTTGGTTGCTGCTACCACCACTGTCATATTACTGTGTTACTAAACACTTTGCCGCAGATACTAAGTTTCCAGGTGTGGTTGAATTGACAACTCAGCTGCTAATACTTGACAATATTCTTTGGCTCCCCTTGGGTCGAATCAATAAATTTGGGTTGAATACTCTACCCTCGAAAGCTGTTGCGATCCCTTATACTTGTGGGTTATCAAGACTAATTTCTGGCGCCGTTGCCGGGGAGCATAGCTCTATTCTTTGAGTCACTTGGGATTTATATCTGCTGGACACTATGAAGAACATGAAATACGCTAAGACAACAATTTATCCCTCAACTACGAGGGGAGGTAAGGAACTGCCTTCTAGCTCTGCACTTGATTCACCTTCTGTTATGAGTAAGCTAGCGACACCTGAACCTGCTTCTTCTATTTGTTCCGATATGTCGCATGTTATTGATGATGCCACTTCTGCTATGCATGATACTTATGATGAAACTGCTTCTATGCCTGATACTACTGTGCCCCTTGGTGAATTTCTTGATGAACAAATTGCTAGGGCTAGAGAAAAAGAAATTATTGAATCTGAATACGATGATGATAGTGATGATGAAAATATGCCTGTTATCCCTAAGGGTTATCTTTTTGATATGGAATCTTCTGTCGCTATTTTAGCTTGCAGGGATAGATATGAGCTTAAGAGGTTATTAGTTAAATGGAACAAAGAATCACTTAGAGATAAAATGAAACCTGACCCTGCTTTTGCTACTTCACCTATATGTGTTCCTGATAAGGATTATGAATTCTCTATTGATCCTGATATAATTACTTTGGTTGAATCTGATCCGTTTTATGGCTATGAATCTGAAACTGTTGTGGCACATCTTACTAAGTTAAATGATATAGTCGCCCTGTTTACTAATGACGAGAGATCGCGTCACTTTTATATACTCAAAATATTTCCGTTCTCATTAAAGGGTGATGCTAAGATATGGTTTAATTCTCTTGATCCTGGTTGTATGCGTAGTCCCTAGGATATGATTCATTACTTCTCTGCTAAATATTTCCCTGCTCATAAGAAACAAGCTGCTTTGAGGGAAATATACAACTTCGTGCAAATTAAATAAGAGAGTATCCCACAAGCTTGGGGGAGGCTTCTCAAGTCACTTAATGCTTTGCCTGATCATCCTCTTAAGAAACCTGAAATACTTGATATCTTTTATAATGGACTAACCGATGCTTCCAGAGATTACCTGGATAGTTGTGCTGGTTCTCTTTTCAGGGAAAGAACACCGGATGAAGCTGAAATTCTATTGAATAATATGTTGACAAATGAAAATAATTGGGCACCTCCTGAGCCAGCTCCTGCTCCAATTACTGAGTCTATTCCTAAACCAACTCCGAAGAAGAGAGGTGTTCTATTCCTCAGTCTCGAAGATATGCAAGAGGCAAAGAAATCTATGAAATAAAAAGGTATTAAAGCTGAAGATGTTAAGAATTTACCTCCTATTGAAGAAATACATGGTCTTAATATACCGCCTGTTGAAGAAACATATGATCTCAATTCTTTACTTACTGAAGAACCTTCTGATCCCGATATCCCGACACAGGTAGTAAAGGTAAATTCTCTCTATAGATATGATAAAGCTGAAGTCCCTCCTACTAAAATTGCTAGTCAGTGCTTGGATGAGTTTGATAACTTTATGTTTAAGCAAGATGACTTCAATGCTTATTTTGGTAGACAATTAAAAGAAAATGCTTATATGATTAGACGCTTGGGTGATTATATGGCTAATATTAAAGGTGAACTTAAACTTGTTAGCAAACATGCTTCTATGGTTACCACTCAAGTAGAACAAGTACTTAAGGCTCAAAAAGAAGTGCTTGATGAAATGAATAGTAAGAAAAATGATTATGCTGTTAGAGTGGCCACTAGAACTGGTAGAATGACTCAGGAACCTTTGTATCCTGAAGGCCACCCTAAGAGAATCGAGCAAGATTCTCAAACAAATAATATTGATGTTCCTAGTTCTTCTAAAAAGAAGAAGAAGAAAAATGATAGAACTATGCAAACTTTTAGTGAACCTATTGTTGAACCATCTTATAATCCAAATGATATCTCTATGTGTGATGCTGAAACACAATTTGGTAATGAACATGAACCTAATGAAAATATTAATGATGATGTGCATGATGATGCTCAACCTAGTAATGATAATGATGTAGAAATTGAACCTGCTGTTGATCTTGATAACCCACAATCAAAGAATCAACGTTATGATAAAAGAGACTTTGTTGCTAGGAAACATGGTAAAGAAAGGGAACCTTGGGTTCAGAAACCCATGCCTTTTCCTCCGAAACCATCCAAGAAAAAGGATGATGAGGATTTTGAGCGCTTTGCTGAAATGATTAGGCCTATCTTTTTGCATATGCGATTAACTGATGTGCTCAAAACAAATCCTTATGCTAAATATATGAAGGATATCATTATTAATAAAAGAAAGATACCGGAAGCTGAAATTTCCACCATGCTTGCTAATTATACTTTTAAGGGTGGAATACCAAAGAAACTTGGAGACCCCGGAGTACCTACTATACCTTGCTCCATTAAAAGAAATTATATTAAAACTGCTTTATGTGATCTTGGAGCCGGTGTTAGTGTTATGCCTCTCTCTTTATATCGTAGACTTGACTTGAATAAGTTGACACCTACTGAAATATCTTTGCAAATGGCTGATAAATCAACTGCTATACCTGTCGGTATCTGTGAGGATGTGCCTGTTGTGGTTGCAAACATTACTATTTTAACGGACTTTGTTATTCTTGATATTCCCGAGGATGATAGTATGTCTATTATTCTTGGAAGACCTTTTCTTAATACTGCAGGGGCTGTTATTGATTGCAACAATGGCAATGTCACTTTTCATGTTAATGGTAATGAGCATACGGTACACTTTCCGAGGAAACAACCTCAAGTTCATAGTATCAACTCCATTGGAAAAATTCCATCGATTATAATTGGAGGTTTTGAATTTCCTCTTCCTACTGTCAAAAAGAAATATGATATACTTATTATTGGGGATGGGAAAATCCCCGTTGAGGTAACTTAGTGTTATTCGAAATTTCTCCAGTTTCATGATTATCGGAATGAGTTTGTTAACAAGACTTGATCAACCTTGTTAGTGGATTCTTTTTGATGAGCATGAGATGGATGATACTAGAAGCACAAACTTCTGTACCCTCTCTATACTTTCTGTTAATTAGTAGAAATAAAGTAAAAATAGTATTTTTTCTGTCTGTTTCCTGGCTTATCCGTGCAATATAAAAATATCATGAAAATAAAAGTCCTCAGAATGCCATGCCAATTTAATATGATTTTTTCGGGAATATTTGAGGATTTACTGTGCAAAAATTACCGCGGGAGGAGCTGCCACCTGGCCACGAGGGTGGTGGGCGCCCCCCGCCCTTAGGGCGCGCCCCCTGCCTCGTGGGCCCACGGTGGCCCTCCTCCACTTATCCCAACACCCATCTTCTCCCTCTGTCTCACACAAACCTGAAAAACCAACTCAAGCACGAGTTCCAGCCACTTTTGCTGTGATTTTCGATCTCCTTGCTCAAAGCACCTCTCGCAAAACTGCTTGGGGAGATTGTTCCTTGGTATGTGACTCCTCCATTGGTCCAATTAGTTTTTGTTCTAGTGCTTTATTCTTTGCAAATTTGTGCTGCATAGGTGACCATGTTCTTGAGGTTGCATGCCAAATTTATATGGTTCCAAGTAGTTCTAATGCTTGATATAGGCTCTAGGCACTTGTACGAGTAGTTGCTATCAGTTTTATTGAAGTTGGTTCACTTTTGTTTGAAGTTACTAAAAATTTCAGATTATTTCAGAAAAATAATGAGGAGACTTTTGATGGGTTCATCGAGCCGAAGCTCAAAGGATAAACAAAATGAAGAAGCTCAGAGGCCCAAATATAATTTGCCTCGTACCGCGGAGATCCGGCCGTGTGAATGGCCTTCTGATAATTTCTTGAGAGAGGCCGGGATTTATGAGGATTTCTATTCATTGAATAAGAATGCTGGCCTCACCGACTTCGTCTGCGACCAACGTCCACAGTATCTCTTACTCACAAATACTTTTGTGCAAAACTTCTACTTTTTCCCTAAAGAGTCACCTCCTTCAGTAGAGTTTCATTTATATGACGTTGTGAAGAAAATGCCATTGTCTGAATTTTGCGCAGTCTGCAACATACCTCCTGATGGTATCTTAGAGGAACCACCTCGTAAAGAGTTGGAACCATTTATTAAACTTATTCTGTGGGAGAAACCAGGAAGGTTTCTGATGCAAGAATCACTAGCATACATTTTCCTGTGTTACGCTATTTTGCTTTATTTGCTAGTCGATGCTTGATTGGTCATGGGAAGTGTGGGAACCTTAGTGTTCCTGATATTATTATTCTGTTCCATGGTTTATACCGCGACAACACTGTCAGTATGGGCGGAATTATTGCTAGGTGGTTGAGTCTGAACCATACTAAAGGCCCCATCTTTGGAGGCATTTATGCTTCTCGCCTTGCTGCACACTTTAACATAGCTATTAGGTATTATGAGAAAGAAGAAAAATTGCTGCCTAATGCTTATCTAGACTATAAGCATGATAGCCCATGATTTTCTTGTTAAGGACAGGAATGGAGAGCTCAAATATAAGTTATACTTTGATAAACATTATCCTGAAACTATTACGTTGCCTGCTCCTTCTTTGTTTAATTTTGTAGGACCCTACCTCGTTATGTGGGCTGTCGTCCAAGCTTACAAGAATCCTGCACCAGCCCCGGAACAGGAACCACAAGATGAGCCTCCACGACAATCTGTTTATTCTTGGGATCCAGAGATGACTGTCAGCCAGTGGCAGTCAGAGTCTTCTTCTTCATCACAGTATGATCCCAACTATTCTTTGTCGCAGTACGACCCCAGCTACACCTATACGGGTATCCGCCAGGCTATCCCTGGCAATAGACCAACTTAGGCCAAAAGCCTAAGCTTGGGGGAGTACGTATTTCTCACCGACATTACATTTATGTTCACACACACTCATTGCTAGATGTCGGTGCTCATACTCTTTCACTGTAATATCCATGCTAGTTTATTTTCTTTTTCCTGCTTTCTTCTTGTGTGTTTGTTACCTTAAGAAAAACCAAAAAAATTAGTAGTAGCTTATTTTTCTGCTGTAGTAGTAATAATTAAAAAGAAAACCCAAAAATATTTCCCGTTCTTCTTCTGCTTGTTGGGAGCTTTCCTGTGTAAATAGTTTTATTTCTTTTCTTTTCTTTGGGGGTCAGTAGGAGAAGACCATAATTAAATTGTTGAAGTGGCTCTTATATGCATTATTGTTGAATTAACCCCATAGCCCATATTGCCTTGTCTTCTCCTGTTTATTGAATGCTCGCAGATTCCAGCTTAGTCCAATGCACGTGCACCTTATTATTATTCACATTGTTTGGTCATGCAAGTGAAAGGCAATTATGATGATATATGATGGGCTGACTGAGATGAGAAAAGCTGGTATGAACTCGACCTCTTTTGTTTTTGTAAATATGATGAGCCCCTCGTTCTTGATTCAGCTTATTATGAATAAACATGTTTGCCATGACAATTAGAGATCATAGTTGCTTGTGCCATGCTTGATTAGCTATGAGTTATAATGGTTTACCTTGCATGCCAACATGCTATTGAGATGGTTATGATGTGATATGATGGGGTGGTATCCTCCTTTGAATGATTTAAGTGACTTGACTTGGCACATGTTCACGCATGTAGTTGAAACAAAATCAGCATAGCCTTCACGATATTTATGTTCATGGTGGATTATATCCTACTCATGCTTGCATCCAATGTTTATTAATTTTAATGCATGTACATGGCTGTTGTCGCTCTCTAGTTGGTCGCTTCCCAGTCTTTTGCTAGCCTTCACTTGTACTAAGCGGGAATACTGCTTGTGCATCCAATCCCTTAAACGCCAAAGTTATTCCAGATGAGTCCACTATACCTTCCTATATGCGGTATCTACCTGCTGTTCCAAGTAAATTTGTATGTGCCAAACTCTAAACCTTCAAATAAACAGTCTGTTTTGTATGCTCGAATAGCTCATGTATCAACCAAGGCTGTCCTTATCTTCCGTGTTAGGCGGGTTATTCTCAAGAGGAGTGGACTCCGCTCCTCACTCATGAGAAAATGGCTGGTCACCAGGATGCCTAGTCCCATGCTTTATGCAAACTAAATCAAAATTAATTGCAAACGAAACTCCCCCTGGGACCTGATGTATGTTGGAGACACTCGTTGTTTCGAGCAAGTCATGGATTGATGCTTGTTGGTGGAGGGGGTTATAAACTTTACCATTCTGTTTGGGAACCACCTATAATGTGTTTAGCATGGAAGATATCGCCATCTCTTAGTTGTTACATTGACAATTAAAGTATACCGCTCAAAATACAATTTATCTCTATTTCAAAACCGAGCTCTGGCACCTCTACAAATCCCTGTTTCCCTCTGCGAAGGGCCTATCCATTTACTTTTATGTTGAGTCATCACCCTCTTATTAAAAAGCACTAGCTGGAGAGCACAGCTGTCATTTGCATTCATCACTATTAATCTATGTTGGGTGTGACTATGATTGGATCTCTTTTACCATGAATTACAATGTCTAGTCAGTCCTTGATCTTTAAAGGTGCTCTGCATTTATGTTTTGCGGTCTCAGAAAGGGCTAGCGAGATACCATCTTGTTATATCATATTATGATTGTTTTGAGAAAGTGTTGTCATCCGAGATTTATTATTATGGCTTGCTAGTTGATTATACTATTGATATGAGTAATTATGAGACCTGAGAATTATTGCAAATGTGGTTAGTTATGATATATGCTGAACACTTGAATGCTGGCTTGACATAGTTACAACAACCAGAGCAAACAGAGTTTGTAAAAGTTTTCCTTTCTTTCTTTCAGTTTTTCAACTGAATTGCTTGAGGACAAGAAAGGGTTTAAGCTTGGGGGAGTTGATACGTCTCCGTCGTATCTACTTTTCCAAACACTTTTGCCCTTGTTTTGGACTCTAACTTGTATGATTTGAATGGAACTAACTCGGACTGACGCTGTTTTCAGCAGAATTGCCATGATGTTGTTTTATGTGTAGAAAACAAATATTCTCGGAATGACCTGAAACTCCACGGAACATCTTAGAATAAATAATAAAAACTCCTCGCCAAAGATGAAGACCAGGGGGCCCACACCCTGTCCACGAGGGTGGGGTTCCCCCCCCCCTCTAGGGCGCGCCCCCTACCTCATGGGCCCCTTGGATGCCCTCCGACGCCAACACCAACTCTATATATTTGCTTTCGAAGAGAAAAAATTAGAGAGAAGAAATCATCGCGTTTTACGATACGGAGCCGCCGCCAAGCCCTAAAACCTCTCGGGAGGGCTGATCTGGAGTCCGTTCGGGGCTCCGGAGAGGGGGGTTCGTCGCCGTCGTCATCATCAACCATCCTCCATCATGAATTTCATGATGCTCACCGCCGTGCGTGAGTAATTCCATCGTAGGCTTGCTGGACGGTGATGGGTTGGATGAGATTTATCATGTAATCGAGTTAGTTTTGTTAGGGTTTGATCCCTAGTATCCACTATGTTCTGATATTGATGTTGCTATGACTTTGCTATGCTTAATGCTTGTCACTAGGGCCCGAGTGCCATGATTTCAGATCTGAACCTATTATGTTTTCATGAATATATGTGAGTTCTTGATCCTATCTTGCAAGTCTATAGTCACCTACTGTGTTATGATCCGGCAACCCCGAAGTGACAAGAATCGGGACCACTCCCGGTGACGACCATAGTTTGAGGAGTTCATGTATTCACTATGTGCTAATGCTTTGTTCCGGTTCTCTATTAAAAGGAGGCCTTAATATCCCTTAGTTTCCGATAGGACCCCGCTGCCACGGGAGGGTAGGACAAAAGATGTCATGCAAGTTCTTTTCCATAAGCACGTATGACTATATACGGAATACATGCCTACATTACATTGATGAATTGGAGCTAGTTCTGTGTCACCCTATGTTATGACTGTTACATGATGAACCGCATCCGGCATAATTATCCATCACTGATCCGGTGCCTACGAGTTTTCCATATACTGGTTTACGCTTATTTACTTTCCCGCTGCTACTATTACAATCACTACAAAATACCAAGAACATTACTTTTGCTGCCTTTACTTTTGTTGCCTTTACTTTTGTTGCTGCTACCACCACTATCATATTACTGTGCTACTAAACACTTTGCTACAGATACTAAGTTTCCAGGTGTGGTTGAATTGACAACTCAGCTGCTAATACTTGAGAATATTCTTGGACTCCCCTTGTGTTGAATCAATAAATTTGGGTTGAATACTCTACCCTCGAAAGCTGTTGCGATCCCCTATACTTGTGGGTTATCACATATCCCGGTACACCGCCGGAGGCATTCATATAGAGTCATATCTTGTTCTAAGTATCGAGTTGTAATTTTTGAGTTGTAAGTAAATAGAAGTGTGATGACCATCATTCATAGAGCATTGTTCCAATAAAAAAGGAAGGCCAAATAAAAAAAAAGGGACAATGCTGGTATCCTTTGCCACACTTGTGCTTCAAAGTAGCACCATAATCTTCATGATATAGAGTCTTTTGTTTTGTCACTTTCATATACTAGTGGGAATTTTTCATTATAGAACTTGGCTTGTATATTCCAACAATGGACCTCCTCAAGTGCCCTAGGTCTTCGTGAGCAAGCAAGTTGGATGCACACCCACTTAGTTTCTTTTGTTGAGCTTTCATACATTTATAGCTCTAGTGCATCCGTTGCATGGCAATCCCTACTCCTTGCATTAACATCAATCGATGGGAATCTCCATAGCCCATTGATTAGCCTCGTTGATGTGAGACGTTCTCCTTTTTTCTCTTCTCCACATAACCCCCATCATATTCTATTCCACCCGTAGTGCAATATCCATGGCTCGCGCTCATATATTGCGTGAAAGTTTATAGGTTTGAGATTACTAAAGTATGAAACAATTGCTTGGCTTGTCATCGGGGGTGTGCATCATGAGAGCATTCTTGTGTGACGAAAATGGAGCATGACTAAACTATATGATTTTGTAGGGATGAACTTTCTTTGGCCATGTTATTTTGAGAAGACATAATTGCTTAGTTAGTATGCTTGAAGTATTATTATTTTTATGTCAATATGAACTTTTATCTTGAATCTTTCGGATCTGAATATTCATACCACAATTAATAAGAATTACATTAAAATTATGCCAAGTAGCACTCCGCATCAAAAATTCTGTTTTTATCATTTACCTACTCGAGGACGAGCAGGAATTAAGCTTGGGGATGCTTGATACATCTCCAACGTATCTATAATTTTTTATTGCTCCATGCTATATTATCTACTGTTTTGGACATTATTGGGCTTTATTATCCACTTTTATATTATTTTTGGGACTAACCTATTAACCGGAGGCCCAACCCAGAATTGTTGTTTCTTGCCTATTTTAGGGTTTCGAAGAAAAGGAATATCAAATGAAGTCCAAACGGAATGAAACCTTCGGGAATGTGATTTTCTCACCGAACATGATCCAGGATACTTGGAACCTACGTCAAGTAACAAAGGAGGAGGCCACGAGGTAGGGGGCGTGCCTACGCCCCCCAAGGCGCGCCCTCCACCCTCGTGGGCCCCCTGTTGCTCCACCGACGTACTCCTTCCTCCTATATATACCTACGTACCCCCAAACGATCAGATACGGAGCCAAAAAACCTAATTCCACCGCCACAACTTTATGTATCCACGAGATCCCATCTTGGGGCCTGTTTCGGAGCTCCGCCGGAGGGGGTATCCATCACGGAGGGCTTCTACATCAACACCATAGCCCCTCCGATGAAGTGTGCGTAGTTTACTTCAGACCTTCGGGTCCATAGTTATTAGCTAGATGGCTTCTTCTCTCTTTTTGGATCTCAATACAATGTTCTCCCCCTCTCTTGTGGAGATCTATTTGATGTAATCTTCTTTTTGCGGTGTGTTTGTTGAGACCGATGAACCGTGGGTTTATGATCAAGATTATCTATGAAAAATATATGAATCTTCTCTGAATTCTTTTATGTATGATTGGTTATCTTTGCAAGTCTCTTCGAATTATCAGTTTGGTTTGGCCTACTAGATTGATCTTTCTTGAAATGGGAGAAGTGCTTAGCTTTGGGTTCAATCTTGCGGGCTCCTTTCCCAGTGACAGTAGGGGCAGCAAGGCACGTATTGTATTGTTGCCATCGAGGATAACAAGATGGGTTTTTTATCATGTTGCATGAATTTATCCCTCTACATCATGTCATCTTGCTTAAGGCGTTACTCTGTTTTCATGAACTTAATACTCTAGATGCATGTTGGATAGCGGTCGATGAGCGGAGTAATAGTAGTAGATGCAGGAAGGATTCGATCTACTTGTCTCGGACGTGATGCCTATATACATGATCATACCTAGATATTCTCATAACTATGCTCAATTCTGTCAATTGCTCAACAGTAATTCATTCACCCACCGTAAAATACCTATGCTCTTGAGAGAAGCCACTAGTGAAACCAATGGCCCCCGGGTCTATCTTCATCATATTAATCTTCCAATACTTAGTTATTTCCTTTGCTTTTATTTTACTTTGCATCTTTATCTCAAAAATACCAAAAATATTATCTTATCATATCTATCAGATCTCACTCTCGTAAGTGACTGTGAAGGGATTGACAACCCCTTATCGCATTGGTTGCGAGGAGTTATTTGCTTTGTGCAGGTACGAGGGACTCGCGCGTGCCTCCTACTGGATTGATACCTTGGTTCTCAAAAACTGAGGGAAATACTTACGCTACTTTGCTGCATCATCCTTTCCTCTTCAAGGAAATCCAACGCAGTGCTCAAGAGGTAGCAATGCGCCTAGTTCATGTGAGACTATCTTCTCCACAACCACCATTCTATTCCACATATAGTGCTATGTCCATGCCTCACGCTCATGTATTGCATGAAGATTGAAAATTTTTGAGAACACCAAAAGTATGAAACAATTGCTTGGCTTGTCATCGGGGTTGTGCATGATTTAAATACTTTGTGTGGTGAAGATGGAGCATAGCCAGACTATATGATTTTGTAGGGATAACTTTCTTTGGCCATGTTATTTTGAAGAGACATGATTGCTTAGTTAGTATGCTCGAAGTATTATTATTTCTATGTCAATATTGAACTTTTGTCTTGAATCTTTCGGATTTGAATATTCATACCACAATTAAGAGAATTACATTGAAATTATGCCAAGTAGCATTCCACATCAAAAATTCTATTTTTATCATTTACCTACTCGGGGACGAGCAGGAATTAAGCTTGGGGATGCTTGATACGTCTCCAACGTATCTATAATTTTTTATTGTTCCATGCTATATTATATCCTGTTTTGGATATTATTGGGATTTATTATACACTTTTATATTATTTTTGGGACTAACCTATTAACCGGAGGCCCAGTCCAGAATTGCTGTTTTTTGCCTATTTCAGAGTTTCACAGAAAAAGAATATCAAACGG
Organism: Triticum urartu; assembly: GCF_003073215.2. Classification (NCBI taxonomy): domain Eukaryota; kingdom Viridiplantae; phylum Streptophyta; class Magnoliopsida; order Poales; family Poaceae; genus Triticum; species Triticum urartu. The sequence continues at coordinate 514,742,802 of NC_053026.1, forward strand.
AGTCCAAACGGAATGAAACCTTCAGGAACGTCATTTTTGGAACGAACGTGATCCAGAGGACTTGGACCCTGCGTCAAGACATCAACCAGGAAGGCATGAGGTAGGGGGGCGCGCCTACCCCCCCCCCCCCCCCAGGCGCGCCCTCCACCCTCATGGGGCCCACATTGCTCCACCGACGTACTCCTTCCTCCTATATATACCTATGTACCCCCAAACTACTAGATACGGAGCCAAAACCCTAATTCCACCGCCATAACTTTCTATATCCACGAGATCCCATCTTTGGGCCTTTTTCGGAGCTCCGCCAGAGGGGGTATCGATCACGGAGGGCTTCTACATCAACAGCATAGCCCCTCCGATGAAGTGTGAGTAGTTTACTTCAGACCTTCGGGTCCATAGTTATTAGCTAGATGGCTTCTTCTCTCCTTTTGGATCTCAATACAAAGTTCTCCCCCTCTGTTGTGGAGATCTATTCGATGTAATCTTCTTTTGCGGTGTGTTTGTTGAGATCGATGAATTGTGGGTTTATGATCAAGATTATCTATGAACAATATTTGAATCTTCTCTGAATTCTTTTATGTAAATTTAGTTATCTTTGCAAGTCTCTTCGAAGTATCAGTTTGGTTTGGCCTATTAGATTGATCTTACTTGCAATGGGAGAAGTGCCTAGCTTTGGGTTCAATCTTGCGGTGTTCTTTCCCAGTGACAGTAGGGGCGGCAAGGCACGTATTGTATTGTTTCCATCGAGGATAATAAGATGGAGTTTATATCATATTGCATGAGTTTATCCCTCTACATCATGTCATCTTGCTTAAAGCGTTACTCTATTCTCTTGAACTTAATACTCTAGATGCATGATGGATAGCGGTCGATGTGTGGAGTAATAGTAGTAGATGCAGGCAGGAGTCGGTCTACATGTCTCGGACGTGATGCCTATATACATGATCATACCTAGATATTCTCATAACTATGCTCAATTCTGTCAATTGCTCAACGGTAATTTGTTGACCCTCCGTAATACTTATGCTCTCGAGAAAGGCCTCTAGTGAAACCTATGGCCCCCGAGTCTATTTTTCCATCATATTAATCTTCCAAAATATTAGCTTATCATATCTATCAGATCTCACTCTCGTAGGTGACCGTGAAGGGATTGACAACCCCTTTATCACATTGGTTGCGAGGAGTTTATTTGTTTGTCTAGTTGTGAGGGACTCGTGCGTGGCCTCCTACTGAATTGATACCTTGGTTCTCAAAACTGAGGGAAATACTTACGCTGCTCTACTGCATCACCATTTCCTCTTCAAGGGAAAACCAACGCAATGCTCAAAAGGTAGCAGAACTCCTCCACATTATGGTCAATACGTGCCACTAGTGCACGTGTTGAACCACAGTAACATCCATGGAGATGCCATGGTAAGATTTTTCTATTAAGACATTTGTGCATCTTTTGCATACTTTTAAAACTGAACTACATTGCTAACTACGAAGTTATTACTATGTTTTTCAACAGAAAATCCCAAAGGATTGTGTGCCTCATCTGATGTATCAGACTGGTCGCCTTGATGTTTTGAACATACGACCAGGTCATCCTACGAATCTCACCTGTCCATATCGGATTTCTAAAACCACTGAAGACATGAAAATCAAAGAATGGAAAAAATGTATGGACAGTCGTAAGGAGGTACTTGGAAGCAACATTGTGTGAAAGGCAAGAATTGGAGACAGGATAATCTCCATTCTCCATAATGGAGAGTCCGGGGCTATCTTGTTTTATGCTATTTTACCTAAGAGAATATAGTAGGTCTTAAGAGGATGTAGTAGGTCCTATGAGGTATAATGTTTATTATGTAGTATAATGTGTTAGAGTTGATGATGAGGAGTCGTTGTGATTATGACTAGTGACCAACTTGCTATGTGATGTCTCATTGATGAAAACGATGATCATGAGGAGGTGTTATATGACAATGATGTATTATGATGATAACTTGTTAATGATGTGATGATGATGATGACGATGATGATGATATTTATTATATCATTGGGTGAAAGAACCGCGGATTTGTTTCAAGTGGATGTCCATCCACTTGAAACAAGTCCACGGTTCTTTCACCCCATGATGTAATAACTCATTATGATGTAAAAACAATCTCTAAATTGCTGTTGTATGAAAACTTGTATAAAGGTGTATGAATACAACATGAACTAAAAAAGAAACAAAATACGAAATAATAGTAGTAGCGCGGGCTGGTAGAAGCGCTACTATTAGTTACGAGTAGCGCTGCTTGGGGAAAGCGCTACTACTAAGTCGATATAGCAATAGCGTGGGCTTCTACATCAACACCATAGCCCCTCCGATGAAGTGTGTGTAGTTTACTTCAGACCTTCGGGTCCATAGTTATTAGATAGATGGCTTCTTCTCTCTTTTTGGATCTCAATACAAAGTTCTCCCCCTCTCTTGTGGAGATCTATTCGATGTAATCTTCTTTTGCGGTGTGTTTGTTGAGATCGATGAATTGTGGGTTTATGATCAAGTTTATCTATGAACAATATTTGAATCTTCTCTGAATTCTTTTATGTATGATTGGTTATCT